>NW_007252745.1:53840-120680 GCF_000164805.1 Carlito syrichta
TGAAATCAAAGCAGAAATTAAAAGATTCCTGGAAACAAATGAAAATGAAGAAACATCTTATCAAAACCTCTGGGATGCCATGAAAAGAGTTCTAAGAGGGGAATTTATAACTCTATGAGCACACATCAAGAAAACAAAAAGATCACAAGTGAAGAGCCTAACAAATCATCTAAGGGAGCTGGAAAGAGAAACCCCCAAAACCCCAACTGTAATAGAAGAATCCAAATCATCAAAATAAGAGCCCCAAATCAGAACATAGGAGACAAAAATATCATAGAAAACATCAACAACAAAAAAGTTGTTTCTTTGAAAGAATTAACAAGATTGATAGACTCCTAGCCAGAATGACCAAGAAAAAGAGAGAAAAAATCCCAAATAAACAGAATAAGAAATAAAACAGATCGAATCACAACTGACCCCAAAGATATACAAAAGATTATCAGTGATTACTATGTACACCTATATGGAAGCAAACTTGATAACCTAAATGAAATGGAGGACTTTCTGACATCACATGACTTCCTCAGGTTGAAACAAGAAGATATTGAGACACAATATAGAACAGTAACAACCCAGGTAATTGATTCTGTCAGAGGAAAACTTCCTACAATAAAAAAAAGCCCTACACCAGATGGCTTTCCAGCAGAATTCTACAAAATATACAAGGAGGAGCTGATACCAATCACACTGAAAGTATTCCAGGCAATTGAGAAAGATGGAATTCTCCCCAAATCATTTTACGAAGCTAACATCTGACTGATACTCAAACCGGGTAAAGATCCAACAAAAAAAGAGAACGACTGGCCAACATCCCTTATAAATATAGATGCAAAAATCCTCAATAAGAGTCTAGCAAATCAGATCCAAAAACACATCTCAAAAATCATCCACCATGACCAAGTAGGCTTCATCCCAGGATGTAGGGCTGGTTAAACATTAGCAAGACCATAAATATAATTAAACACATCAACAAATGTAAAAACAAGAACCACATGATTATATCATTAGATGCAGAAAAAGCTTTTGATAAAATCCAGCATCCCTTCTTGATAAAAACCCTCAAACAACTAGGCATAGAAGGAACATACCTCAAAATAGTAAGTGTCATCTACAATAAACCCACAGCTAACAGCTAACATATTGCTAAATGAACAAACCTGGAAAAATTTCCCCTAAAAATTGGAACAAGACAAGGCTGCCCACTCTCACCTCTCTTGTTCAATATTGTGTTGGAAGTCCTAGCTCGGGCAATTAGACAAGAGAAGGAAATCCGGAGTATCCAAATAGGGAAAGAGGAAGTCAAGTCATCCGTCTTTGCTGATGATATGGTCCTATACCTTGAAAATCCAAGAGAATCAGTCAAAAACCTGCTTTCACTGATAAAGGACTTTGGCAAAGTCTCAGTGTACAATAAATGTGCAAAAGTCAGTTGCATTTCTATACACCAACAGCAAGCAGGCAGAAACCCAAATTAAAAGCACAATCCCATTCACAATAGCCACAAAAAATGTGAAATACTTCAACATCTTCCTAACCAGAGAAGTGAAAGACCTTTACAATGAGAACTACAAAATACTACTCACAGGAATCCAAGAAGACACAAACAAATGGAAAAATAGTCCATGCTCATGGATAAGAAGAATCAACATTGTTAAGATACCCATCTTCCCAAAAGAGATCTACAGTTTCAACACAATAACCATTAAATTACCAACAATTCTTCTCAGACCTGGAAATGACAATACAGAAATTCATATGGAAACATAAACGGCCACAAATAGCTGAAACAATCCTTAGCAAAAGAAACACAGCAGGAGGTATTACTCTTCCAGACTTCAAACTTCACTATAAGACTACAGTAATCAAATCAGCCTGGTATTGGTACAAGAACAGGCACATAGACCAGTGGAACAGGATAGACATACTGAAACAAAGTCTCAATTTCTCAAACAACTCATCTTGACAAAGCCTCCAAAAACAACCACTGGGGAGAGGAGAACCTATTCAGTAAATGATGCTGGGAAAACTGGCTGATCACATGCAGAAGATTGAAACAAGACCCCTACTTTTCACCATACAGAAAAATTAACTCTAAATGGACGAAAGACTTAAACATAAAACCTCAAACTATAAGAATCTTAGAAAATGCAGGAGATATCCTTATGGAAATTGGAACTGGAAACAAATTCCTATTCAGAACCCTAAATGCCCATACTTTAAGAAATAAGATAGACAAGTGAGACCTCATCAAACTAACAAGCTTCTGCAAAGCAAAAGAAACCATCAAGAGAGTAGGGAGACAGCCCACAGAATGGGAAAAAATATTTGCTAACTGTATATCTGACAAAGGCCTAACACCTAGGATCTACAAGGAACTTAAATGCACCAAATGAAAAAAACAAACAGCCCCATTAAAAAGTGGGCAAAAGACATGAATAGACACTTCTCAAAAGAAGATATACGGGCAGCAAAAGAAATCAAATGAGCAAATAGGCAACCTACAGAATGGGAGAATATATTCGGAATTCTACATCTGACAAAGAACTAATATTCAGTATCTACAAAGAACTCAAAGAAATCAGCAAGGAAAAAGCAAACAACCCCATTAAAAGTGGGCAAATGACATGAACAGACATCTCTCAAACAAAGATATACAAATAACCAACAAACATGAAAAAATGCCCAATATCACTCATCATCAGACAAATGCAAATCAAAACCACACTGAGATACCACCTAACCCCAGTAAGAATGGTCATCATTGATAAAACAAAAAACAACAGATGTTGGCAAGGATGCAGAGAAAAAGGAATGCTTCTGCACTGCTGGTGGGAATGCAAACTACTGCAACCTGTTTGGAAGACAGTGTGGAGATTTTTGAAAGAACTAGAAATTGATCTTTCATATGACCCAGCAATCCCCCATTGGGAATATACCCAGAGGAACTCAAATCATTCTACGAAAGATACCTGCACACCCATGTTTGTTGTAGCTCTATTCACAATACCAAAAATAAGGAACCAACCATGCTGCCCATCGAAGCTGGACTGGATTTAAAAAATGTGGTACATATACAAAATGGACCCTTATGCAGCCATAAGGAAGGACAAACATATGGATTTCACAGCAACTTGGATGGATTTAGAGTCTATCATACTCGGTGATCTATCACAGAAACAAAGAAAAGAGTACCATATGTTCTCACTCATAAGTGGACCTTGAACAATTATCATAATACCTAAGAAAGGAAATGACAGTAGTGGGAAACTGTCAGGGGAGGGGGTGGGATTGGTAGTTGAGGGAAATTGCCAGGGTAAGGATGGGCACACCTCATCTACAAGGGTACCTGCATAATGAACATTTGCATACCTAATCCTAAATTGTACCCCACATCTTTTTTAAAATTTAATTTAATTTTATTTTATTTTTAAATTGTGGGGTACAATTCAGGGTTAGGTATACAAATATTCACTGTGCAGGTACCCTTGTTGATGAGGTGTACCCCACCTTCCCGACATCTTTAAAATTTAAAAAAATAAAGTTTTTAGGTGTGTGAAACTGCCAGATTTTTTGTTTGTTTGTTTGCTTGTATTTTTAATGTTCAGACTCCCCAATACTAACATTGTTTTAATTGATAAACTTCCTGGCAAAGTTATTTGCATTAAATTTGGCTAGTTTGGGAGGAAACTGAAAAATAAAATTGCAGAACCACAGCATTCAGCATTAAATTTATATTAGGAACTACATAATATAGTTTAATTTAGTAAAACTTGGAAGATATAAAGGAAATAATACCTTTTTAAACTTTATTATTCAGTCATTGAATTGGAAAGATCTATAGAGAAGTGTTCTGTTTGTTTTTGGAATTCTTCAACTACACGGGATAATTGATGCTCTAAGCTATAGAGCCTTCTACATCCCTCCCTCCAAATTAGTTGATATTTTAAGCAGGAAAACTATTTAATATCTTAATAGCTATTTGAGTTGAAAAAATGAATTAATGTATGAATTTAGAGCAGGAGACAGGCAGTGAATCCATAAGCAGCATCCTTATGGATGCTGTCCTGTCCCACGCACTCCTGTCTTTGTCTTCTTCCAAACACCAGATTTAACTGCTGCTTCTCTTATGGGAATATAGCCTCACCAACAACCCTCACACCCCACATGGAATTTCACAGGAATCCTTACCGGAGGAGTGCTGAAAACGTAGAAAGAGGAGCCCTTCAGTGCAAGAAACTTAGGTCTGAAGGCTTGAGAGGAGTCGGCTCCTTGGAGTTTCTCATTTACCCACCCCATATGCGCAACCTGCAGAGGGAAACCTTTGAAAATTAAAAACCAAGCCTTAATAAGAGCATACAGTCACAGGAGCAGAAAGTTAAACACATTGAACAAAATATGTTTCTACTACTTTCCACACTTAAAATCAGTAGATTGAGGAAATTTGGAGATGTCCAGATCAATTTCCAAGTCAAGTAGACATAATAAATAACACCTTGGTTAGAAGTCCAATTCTGTGTTGTCCCAGGCTTTATATATACACTTCTATATACTTTCAGTTTTGGGCAGTGCTGGACTTCTCAGCTGCATTAAAGTTTCTGGTTAAAAATGTGGTATCGAATTACACTTTATTAGGTGTTAATATTTCAGATTTTTCTATGAAGTTATAAAGCAACTAATTATATTTTCCATTTCTATAGTAAACATGTAAGTTGGCATCTGTAAAAAATGATTGCTTTTCTTTACAGTTTAACTTCCTAACAATAGTGAAAATAAATGCAATAATATTAGATTCTTACAAATAGCATTGGATATTTTAAATCTCATGGTATGAAATGCAAACTATAAAAGTCAGAATATGATTCAAAAACATAATGGAAATAGTAAAACAATTTAGGAATTCAGTGCAAGAATTCAAACTAATATTAAGAAAAATCCTTGTCTTACCTAACTTTTTAAAGTGGCACATATTTTGCAGCAAGTGGTAGAAGTAATTTCATTTATAATTTACTCATTTCCCAATTTTGCCACTTCAAGGGAAACGAATTAATTTACATATTCCTACAAGTACAAATTTAAAACAACTTGAAAAATTTTTTAAATTAGAAATAAATTATCGCAGAGATCTCAGCTACTTCATCAATGACACTGACCTATGAATAACTTCAAGATGGGAACCAGCCTGGGACCCAGGCACCCTGGGTCTGTGAGCCCTGTGTACATGCAAGGTGTCCTTGGTGGGAGCTACCTGGGTGAGTTTAGTAACAACCAGCACAGGCTCCAGGGAGGGCATTTCCTGTTTCAGTTTCTTGCTTGATAAACCACTGACAGTTTTCATTCTTAAGCTTGATGAAAGATTTCCTGGGAAGTCAAGATGCTAGATGAAAGGTTTAAAAAATTCATTTCTACAGTGTTTCTAGTGATGGAAAGAGAAAATTAAGGAGTATTGTTCTGCAGAGAGGGGTCACATAGCTAACAGTTAACATCATTATTGCTTTGAGGGTTGAGACAAATAATCTAATGCATCACAGTTTCAATTTTGTCTACCATGCTGTTCTAGATATACAGAACTTTTTAAAGTAAATCAAATATTCCGGTGGATCATGAACTTGTAATATCCTTATGGGTTTACTTGTGTCCCATGAAGACTCTGGAACCATATCAATGTGATTGTTTTTTGTTACAGTTACAGTTTAATTTTACAAGTTTGTAAGACAATTGTATTTCACATTGGATCTTTCAAGTTTAATGTTGCTGAACTTTCCATTTTTTACCATAAAATGTAGCTCAAATTACCTAACTCACATAAGTGTGAGAATTTTCCAGGGGAAATCCCCTCACAAAGTTCTAGCAGGTAGGTGACACTTCAGACAGTATGAATGTTTTGCAAAAACCACTACCATGTAATTTACTCCTTGAATGTCTTCTGAATTGGAAGTCAAACATATTTTACATATTATTGTAAAATATCTGACTAATTGATGTTTTCCCTTTTGTCTAGTTGGGTCATATAGATATGTTTTTGTTGCTTATAATGCTGCAAATTGCAAGAGGGCTCACCTATCATTTTTGAAAAAAAAAAGATGCATTTTTCTAGCTAATTAAGCAGATGGTTGATGTTCTAAAATTAATAGGAATTTAATGTGCGATTACTTAATTCCAACTCACCACTCCATGAGTGCAATGATTTATATAGTTTAAGATAGGATTAAGGCTGGGCTTGGTAGTTTAGCCTGTAATCCCAGCACTTGGGGGGGGGCAAGGTTAGTAGATTGTCTGAGCCTGTGGATTTGAGACCAGCCTGGGCAACTTGATGAGACCTCCTCTCTACAATTAAAAAAAAAAAATTAGCCAGCCATGGTGGGTGGTGTGTGTGATTGTAGTTCTGGCTGCTTGGAAGGCTGAAGTGGAAGGATTACCAGAGCCCAGCAGGTTGACACTGGGGTGGCAGTGAGTGTGCCACTGCACTCCAACCTGGGTGACAGAGTGAGACTCCAACTCAAAAAAAAAGAAAAAAGATAGGATTAATTTGAAAGTTACTAAAAACAATAGATTGCTACCACAGCAACTTTCACACAATAAGGAAAATAATATGATGGCTATAGTTTGTTCAGAAAGAGCTAAGCCTCCATTCTGTGAAGACTGGACATAGCGCATTGAGCAAGTTGCCCTGGTTATCTTATATTCATACCGGAGCATACTGCTGAAGGTCCTTAAGAGACACTGAGTATCTGATGAGATCTCACAGACCAATTCTGGTCACGAAGATCCTAATCTGTGTCCTTATGAGCAGTCAGCAGTTGTTTAATTGCAGCAGGCACAGGAATGCTTATTGGACTTGTCAGGATGTCTGAGTGGAAGGCCTTTCTTTCACTAACCACCACCTAAGTATAGTTACAGAATTTCTAGGAAATGGGAGAAACTATTAGAAGTCTAAATTATTATAGACTTTTAAGAGCCAGCAGCAAGTTCTAAAATCTGGTTTGATCTTATACTTATTACCAGGAGTGGTACCAAGTTCCTTGTTCCACCACCAAATTAAAAGGGGGAGGGGACAAAAAATAATCCCAATCCAGGAAGAAACAACTAGGTAGTGGAATCCAAACCCCCCTCTGCAGGTCTCTGGCAACGTGACTTAAGGTGTCTTTAAGTTCGTAAAACAGATATTTTCTCTGGTGAGAAATCTTAATGAGATCTCTTGAATTTGTGCCTAATTAAATTCATACACAGTAGGAAGATTAAAGACTTTTATTTTTTTGCCTGTAGGGAGAGCAAACTCTGTTGGGTTTTTTCCTTTATTGGTTAAGTCATATACCCAAAGACCATGTGTCTGTGTGTGTGTGTGTGTGTGCACGTGTGTGTACGTGTGTGTGCACGCGCGTGTGTGTGTGTGTGTGTGCACGAGAGAGAGAGAGATTTATATTATAGGTAGCTCAAGGGTGAGTCAAAAGCTAAAAATCTACAATTTTTTATTCTTGGCAGAAATGGAGAACTTGGGATTCTTTGTGTAGTAAGGCAGCAGCAAGCCATCTTTTAGGGGAATAATTTAGTCAAGGGAAAGAATTGCCATTTCCTTCCCATTCAGCATGAGTGACTCTTTCCATGAAGCCTCAGTTTTGGGTGGGACATGCAAGCACCCAGACACCCAGAGCGCCGGATGGAGCGTGCTGTACCCTCTTTTTCCCCCAATGTCCTCTCTTCTCCTCCAGGACTGGGATGGTGTTTGGTTGTCACTTTTCATTTCCATATCTGGTTGACCCAGTGTTTGGCACATAGTTCAAGGAAAATTATACAGTGAGGAATGATAAAGAGCCATTGTTCTGGCCAAGATAGCGATGATTCAGGTTGTTAATCATCTAAAATATCTATTAGTTGGATGTGAACTTCATTAAATCCCATATGTAATTGAATTATGCCTAGAATAATTAGCAAATAATAAGTTATAGCTTTGCTATTTTTGGAAACATTGGCTGCTTTATGAAACTTTTTTAGGTATATGAAGTTCATAAATAATTTTCAAAGAGGGTAATTTTATCTTTTACAATATGAATTTTCTAATGGCTTATTACATGTTCCAAGAAATGCATATTACACTGTTAGATACACCTACCTGATTGTATCACTTTAATTAAATCAATATGATTTAGCCATTATAATAAAGAAGTATATTTTCGTTTATCTTTTCTGATGCCATTTCTATAGGAAAGTCCTTTTCTCTTCACCCAAATCAGTCAAGATAATTAGTTAAACATCCATCAGATGATAACTACACAACTATCTTTTTCTTTACATACATTATTCCCAGAATAGTGCTCTTTCCAACATGAGCAGTAATTCCAGTACACTTATGAAAATAGAAAGTCTTCTTTAAAATACACAAAGCTCAAGTTCATGAACGCTGTGCACTCCAGTGTCACGTTCTCCACAAGATGGCTTCCCCATTTAACTGAAAAAACTGGTTTGTATGGTTACAAGAGCTAATCAGGGTATGCAGTAGAGGACTGTTATCCTTACTCTCATGAGACATTTTGCTAATTTTAATTGTGCTAATAAAAATCAAATTTCAAAATAGTAAATTATTCATGAAGACAACAGCACCAATGTGGCCTATTATCCCACCAGTCTTGATAAATAAAGAGAAAATATGTTTCATGTGTGAATCATAGAGTGGTATATACTTAGTGGAAATGTTTGAGAATTTTTGTTTCAAAAACACAGAGGATAGCAGGAAAATAATATTTTATGTATAAAAATATGAAACAAATCCTATATTAATTTGAAGAAATTCATGAAAATACTAAACATAAAATAGTTAACCATTCTCATTTAGCTATGTAAAATAAACATAGGTATTGATAAATTTAGAAAAATAACAAAATAAATATAAAAGAAGAACAATTCCTAGTGCTTTTTCTTTTTTAATTTAAAAACATTAACTAGAGGGATTTAATTTAAAACATAACCCTAATTTCCTGCCCTTTTCAGTAAACATTTTATTGTCAGGGATCTCTCTTCTGAATGTCTTCCGTCTTAATTCAAGTATGATTGCTAAGCACTATTTAAAAGTTACTTTTTCAGAGAAATGTGAGTTGTATAACAAATGTATTTATATGAACTCTTTAAAGCAAACTGAACATGCTTTTTCAGTTTTCTTAATTTACAATGCATGCTGCCTTAAACCTATAATAGATATAAACAAGAAAACTAATGAACTATAAATAAAAAGTCTACACGTGCATTACAGTTTAAACTGTGAGTTTACTATAAAGAAAATACAAGAATAACATTGTGGCTTAAAAGTTTACTTGCCCGATATTTAAACAACTTGTTTATAATAGAATTTCTCTAGGCCCTCATTGACCCAGGAAAATGAGCAGTCCTTGAATTAGAACATTAGGCATATTAATAGTTGATGGTGACTAAAAAGGTAGCTATCCTCCTGATTGTAGGACAAGATCAGAACACGGGGCTCGAGATGAACAAATTGCCTGAATGTGGGGAAAAGGTGTTTTGACAGGTGGGATCCTGCCCACCTTGTGGTCAAAGTCCTCCTAAGAATGCAGTTTTCCAATAAAGAATTTCATCTACGAAAATAACACAATACTTAAAAGATTTCAAATTACACAGGTATGTCCTCATGATAAGACCCCTCTCAGCTTCAGCAGTCTTAACTACATCATTGTTTAAAAATCATGTTTCTTTGCAAAATATAACAGCCAGTAGGTAGGTCACCCATATATGGCACACAGGAGATCAGAACGATCACCCATGTACTATTTCCATTGTAAATGAACAGTTTTATAGAGTTCCTTCCCATGGAGAGGGCAGAGACCACCAAATTGCAGTCTGAAATGGGCAAATGTTTTCCTGCCAAAATTTTCAAATTAAATTTCAAAATAAGAAAGAGGTTGCTTTGGAGTTCAGTTATATTTTGAAGTCAAAAATACGGATCCTACCTGGTCACAAGGAGAACAGCATTTATTCGCCATTTTCATCTGCAGAGAGAGAGGGTGCAAGAAGTCAGTACCACAAGTATTTTCTTGCCAGAATTTTCAACCTGTCTCACTGACAGCTGAAATTAGCCACACAAATTGCCCCGGAAATGGATTTATTTGATGATGCATTTCTTTCTTTCTTTTTTTTTTTTTTTTAGTTGGAGTCTCACTCTGTCACTCAGACTGGAGTGCAGTGGCTGCTTCCGGCCACTGCAGCCTCCACCTGCTGGGCTCCGGCGATCCTTCCGCCTCAGCTTTCCAAGTAACTAGAACTACAGGCCCACACAGCCACGCCCGGCTAATTTTTTGGATTTATTGTAGAGATGAGGCCTCGCCAATTTGCCCAAGCGGGTCTCGAACCCTCGGGCTCAGGCAATCCACTCACCTCGGCCTCCCAAGGCGTGGGATTACAGGCTGAGCCACCGAACCCGGCCAGTAATACATTTCTTTTCTGAAAACCAAACCAAAGTAAAACCAAGCATGGCAGCACTTCTCCTCACTTTAATATCACATTTTTTTTTGGTGAGAAAGTAGGAGTTTATCAAGAAGACAGAAAAGCTCCCCCAGCAGTAGGGAGCCCAAAAGACGGTTGCCCAGTATTATATTTTAATTATTCTTTTTCAAATATCAGCATTTTATGTAAGTAAAGCTAATGGGAAAACTGATGCTTAAATTTTTATATCTGAAAAAGTGGGGAAATGATGTCTGACCTGTATAATGTCGTAACAGTAAGTCCTTACTGGAATAGTGACTATAGAGATCACATTGTATGTTCTTTGCTTCATTTAGTCCTCCCAACAACCTGGGAGGTAGATGCTATTGTCCGCAATGTTACCAGTGAGGGAACAGAGGTGTAGAATAACATGGCTTGCCACTACACAGCTGGAGAATGGCTTTGAGTCCACATTTCTATTCTGAAGTATTTTGGGTTTTCTACTTCTCTGCTCTTCCAGCAAGGGGTGGGGTGAGAAAATCAAATAGAATTGAAGGGCTCTCGTTGACACAAGCATTTCTGCAAAAACACATCTGGCACCATCCTTTCTTTCCCCTTTTATCCATTCAGATAACTTGGGAATTTAAAAGGTCAAACTTGAAAACTAAGTGCTTAGGAGGTTTTGATACTTCCTTACATAATTACAGAAAGGAAGCCCCTGAGTTATTTAGAATAAAAATCTCACACATTGCTGCATCCCCTACTATTTGAACTTGCTCAGTCAGCTTCTGTACAGCAGCCAGCAGGAAGAGAAAGAAGTGGGCAGTGGCGTGGATGGGGCAGGTGCTGGGGCAGGGGGCCCTGAGTCTGGCTGGCTTGCGGGCTGGACCCAGACTCTGCTAGCATCCAGGCCACCCTGGAACAGAGCAGGGATCAGGGTGCAGATGGAGAACTAGTCCACTGGGATGAAGTGAGAACAAGAAAACTGGCCAAGAGCTTCCTCTGGGACAGGGCTGGTCCTGTCGTAGGCCTCCAGGGCTGTGACCATCCACTCAGCGTCACATCCAGCTGCTGCTTCAGGGAACTTCATGCTTCACTGAGTATGCACGACCACCCCATCTCTTTTCATTTCTTTAATTTTTAAAATTTCCTGTTGACTTTGAACACCAAACACATCACTCAAGGAAACAGAACACTTTTTCTTTTCCAGAGGACTGTGGTGAACATTTGAGAAGCAATATTTTTGCCTAATTATACTTTTTAAATAAATTTTCCTAATGTTTTAATGACTTTATGCTTTTAGCCAAGTAGGTTTCCCAATGCAAATATCGCATTACACCAATGCATTTGGAATAAAATATATAAAAAATTATGTACTCACAAGTATTTCTGTGTATGTGTGTGGAGAGAAAAAGAGAAAGGGAGGGAGAGAGGGAGAGATTCAGAGAGGAAGAAGGAAGACAGAACTAGCTGGGAAGAACCCAAATGTCTCAGGTCTGTGCTCACATTCTGAAGGGTCAGATCACTGATGTTTGCTGAGACCGCCCGCAGCCAGTCAGCACCATCCTGGGCTGTGTAAAACTGAAGGATCCCTGTGCTGACTCCATCCAGGGCCAACACCTCAAAGGCATTCAACCTGCAGAGGAGGAAGAGACAAGATCCAAGAAGGCCCAGCACAGGGAGGAACCCTGGCCTGCTAGCCTCAGACCTCCAGGCATACAGCCCCACTGCTGAGTGCTCACCATTGGTCTATCATGTGCCATAGAAAACACAGCAGGCAACTGCAATCACTTAGCTAATGTGTTTCGGTATATTAAATTCGTCTACTGAATTTAAGGCTGAAACCTGAATTTCCTCAGTAATTAAAAAACAAAACAAAACAACCAATCCATACAAAGAACACATGTTCTCGAAATTTTGGAGTGATTCTTTCAGTAACTCCGACGTTCTCAGTAATAATTCCATTGAAGGTCATTTATGAGAGAGCATGTTAAGCTTCTGATGAGGTGACAATGATGAGGTCAGGCACATCATTGCCCAGTGCTGATGGCACTCCACGACTGTATGGCACTTCTGACTGACAGTGACGCCTCTGCAGAAGATGGATAGTCTCACTCTTTTCCATCATCTTAAACTTGCCACAAACCCAACTACAGCAAGCTTTTGGCAACAGCAGACGAACTGTCTCAAATTCAGTAGCTCTACTCCCCTATCACACAAAGTCTTTTTAAACAATCATTCCATGTAACTATTGGCAACTGAGGACCGCCAAGTATATTTCTGTGCATTTTTCTTTAGAAAGTAATGCCTAATAATTCACGTGAGCTGTATCTTCATGGCCTTAAGTAGATAGCCAAAGGGTAAAAAAATGTCACAAAACAAATACACTTTTTAAAAGCACAGGTCTGGCCAGGCTTGGTGACTCAGCCTGTAATCCCAGCACTTTGGGAGGCCGAGGTGAGTGGATTGCCTGAGCCCGCAAGTTTGAGACCCACCTGGGCAACTTGACGAGACCTCATCTCTACAATAAATCAAAAATCAGCCGGGTGTGGTAGCGCACGCCTGTAGTTCCAGCTACTTGGAAGGCTGAGGCGGAAGGATCGCCGGAGCCCAGCAGGTCGAGGCTGCGGTGGCCGGGAGTGGCCAGTGCACTCCAGTCTGGGTGACAGAACGAGACTCCAACTCAAAAATAAATAAATAAATAAAAAATAAAAGCCGGGCTCCGTGGCTCAGCCTGTAATTCCGCGCCTGTCCCAGTCTGGGCGACAGAGTGAGACTCCAACTCAAAAAATAAAAATAAAAAATAAAAATTTAAAAAAAGTAAAAATTAAAAAAAAAATAAATAAAAGCACAGGTCTTTATGTTCTAATAAGACTTCAGGTGGGAGTGTCATTGCTGCTTTGCTAAGCAGTAAGGGGATGAAGGAGAAGGAGGAGGACACAAAGACATGATGACACAGTCCTGTGTAGTTTTCGAGCTGAAACTATTAGACCAGAGTTTCCTTTGATTAAACGGCCCTTATTTATTTATTTTTATTTTGAGTTGGAGTCTCACTCGGTCGCCCAGACTGGAGTGTAGTGGCTGCTCCCGGCCACCGCAGCCTCGACCTACTGGGCTCCGGCGATCCTTCCTCCTCAGCCTGTCGAGTAGCTGGAATTACAGGCATGCGCTACCACGCCCGGCTGATTTTTTGATTTATTGTAGAGATGAGGTCTCACTGCCCAGGCGAGTCTTGAACCCTCAGGCTCAGGCGATCCACTCACCTCAGCCTTCCAAAGGCGCGGGATTACAGGCTGAGCCACCGAGCCCGGCTAACGGCCCTTATTTTTAAAAGCAGATATTCCTAACTAGGGGTCATTCCCTTCTTTATTAGCATTTCTTGAATCAGAATGTAAGGTTTACTTACTTCTACTTGACTTTCTACCTAGTGGAGTATAAAAGGTGATGAATGAGATACTTTTTGAAAACCCAGTGATCTGCAGACAAAACTGAAGGTGGAGGTGACTGTGTGAAGCCAAAAGGGACAGAGAAGGTCAAGAAGGAAGGCCCTCTGTGTGGGGAAAGAGCAAGGCAGCCCCTGTGTCTACTTTTATGAACAGAGCCCAATCTAATCTACTGTTTCACCTCATCTTCCTGGGGAACCCATTCATTTCCAAAATCTTGAACCTCATGATTCATCATTTCCTGTGAGGTCTTCCTTGATCTCTGCGTTTCTGCTATAAGAAATTAATCTTTACACTTTAAAAATATTGGGAGGCATTTTTAGGCACATTGCATGATACTTCACATTAATTAGGTGCTTACTAAATATTGAAAGACTTGTATCCATATATTTTTGTTCAGGTATGTATCGATTCTCATTAAAATAAGTGATAACTAAATTCTGAGTCATTGTCAACATTTCTCAACTTGTTAATGTTAACTTGTGTGATATATATAAAACAAGGTTGGCATTACTTTAACATTAAAAGAAATAGTTGGACCAAGTAGATTATTGACAACAGACAAGTTCCCTGGTTCCCAAAACAAAGAAATCAGAGATTATTATTTTAGATATGTTTTCTATTGATCTACTGCACACAGACAAAAGCATACAGCTTGCAAGAGTACATTCAATAAACAGCTCTACACTAAATATATTTGGGCAACCAACACTCAGACCAAGAAGAATCCCCCACAGTTTCCTATGTCCCTCCCCTGATTTTCTCTGTCTCAGACCTCCATGTTGGCTTTCTTTCAGAAGAGCTTGTTCTCTGCGGCTGATCCTCAGCCTCATCCCTAACCTGGTTCTGCTCCTTGGTGTCAGGACTGGAGCTGATGTGGGTGGAATGAATGGAGCTAAAGGGCAGCGAATGGGGAGAGGACAGACAGTGTGGGGTCTCTGCCCCAGACCTGATGGGCAGCGTTGAGTGTGAGAGCTCTGTATTGGGAGTCAGTGAAGCTTTGTCAGATATATAAGGATATGTGTAGGAGACAGATGGTCACAGCTTTGTCAGCTTGTCTGCATTAGCAGTGTCTTCTCAGGCAAGGTACTTGACATTTTCTGAGCCGCAGAATTAGCAACATATGTACCAAATGCATTGAAAATGGTATATTGGGCACTCTTCCTATGATCAGTGCTGTAGTGATTATCATAATGGTAGTGGCACAAAGGGACAAAGAGTACCTAGTCTCATTCTTCTTCCTGCTATTTGCATTATATTTGGTGCAGAGAGAGAATAAGGTACGGGGAGAGAGACCATGAACCTATATGCCATTAATGACCATTTATTAATGAAGTGGTCCTGAAAAAGATCATTAGGTTGCACCTCTGAAGCAGTGAATGGGCTTTGAGCCCCAGAGGCTCACAGACATGCACAGGGGATAGATATTTGTGTTCCGTAATGAAAAGGGATGAGTTTTGAGTCCCAGCATGTTCGTGTCTTAGCTATGTAAGGCAGGCTAGATATGTAACCTTGAAATTTGCTTTCTTTTCTTTTTTTGAGTTGGAGTCTCACTCTGTCGTCCAGACTGGAGTGCAGTTCTTTATCCTTTTGATGGACTTCAAAATGCTAGTCTTACCACAGAATAGAAATATTTTGAGAAACAGATGGGATAATGTGAACAAAGTTATTTGTAAGCCCATAAGTTCTACACAAATATTTTTGTTTGGTAATTTCTCAAAGAAAGCAGCACAAATTAAATATCAAATTAATAGAAATGGTGAAAGTTGTTGACATTAATGCCGACAATAGATAAACCAACATATCAATAAAGTATGAAATGAAAATTCATACTTTGGTTTGTTGTTTTAAAAAATATATACTGACAGGTGTCAATTATACAATCTATTTTCATGCACCCTTGAATGGTAGCTTATGGTTTGTATCTTGCAGTTCAATTTTGTGGCTTTATTTCCTTAATGTTTTCTTTTGAGTTTTTCTGCCACATTTGCTCCACTGCTTACACATGAGTCATGGAGGCTACTCTGGCTTTTTAGGATCTTATTCATATGGCCAATGTCATTATCAGAACTAAAATTTATGCTCAGGACCTAAATTGTTCCTTTCTAGTCACACATTAGACTTTAAGGATCATCAGAGAGTAAAAGCTACACCAAGTGAAGGGAGGATGCTTAGTGCTCCGGCATTACCCTAGAATAAACCAAGCCAGCTCCCAGATAGATACAAACATTGGGGAAGTCAAGGATTGACCACGTCAATAATTTTTGAAAAGCATACCCTTCTTCCAGAATTTCCTCACATCCTTAAAGAATTTTTGAGTTTCAAAGAGAAAATTGAAAACAGATTCATACAATAGATAAAGAATCAACTCACAGTTTTGGACTAAAGGAAATAAAATTTATTCCAATAAAGTTCAAAACATATATCTTAATTTATTAGAACATTAAGGAATGGGAAGTTAAGTGCTCAGAGCTGTACTATGAGTGGAGAAGTCTGCTCAGGCCTTTCTTGCTGGGCTCTGGATTATGTGTGGATGGCGCCTGCACATTCCTCAACAATGCCAGTTCCCTTTGGTGACATCCCACAGCTGCAGCTTAGATGGGTTTCTGTGACACTGTCTGCTCTTGCTCCAGATGTGCTTTCCCACATGGGGATGATCTCTGATTCCTGCCCCCACCTTTGTCAGCGGTCCCTTCATGAAATACACCTCAGTAGTGACTCTTTATCAAGTCATCTCCTTCACGTGGAAACTGGTCATGCAGAACTATCAGTTATTATTAAAACCCCAAACCTAGACACTTGTCCACATCCTACAGCAATGACCAGTCTTCCAACCTCCTATTTCAGCCATACTGTGGAATTCTAGTTAATCTGCAAAACTGACACTAAGAACTGATTTATCTTAACTGCCCTTCAAAGCTTCAGAGTCAGAAAAAAGGAAGTCAAAATGTGTAAATTATATTTTTAATAAGTGGTATAGTTTATAAATAAAAAATACATTCAACATCACAAAATCTAGCCATGAAAGACACTCATTCCAACCACACTCTGTCAGTCCATGGTGGGATCTGGCCACCACTCGCTCTCTGCCACTACTGTACTTTGGAGGAGAGGCTACGCTGAACACGTGCCTGTTTTTCTTGTTTAACCTTAAACCTCCATGTTTTGAAAGCTTAAGGATAGTATGAGTGTATTTTAGCTCATTGTAGAATATTATGAGCAGTCACTAGGCAAAATGAGTGGAAATATGTATATTTCTCAGAATATGAAAAATCTTGAAATTTTGTTCACATATTTTATTTCAAAACTGTCTCTGTGGTGTGGGGTTTATTTTTTAGCATAATCCAGAAATATATTTTCTTTCTACCTCCCTGTCATGCAGCAGCATTTCTGAATATTCCATATTAAATATTAATAAAGGGGGTCCATTTAAATTCAGGAGCCATGTAGCAGGATGTTTATTAAAAAGTCATTGTTACTGGAAAGTTCAGGGCACAAATAAAGTGTTCACTTGAGATGGAAAGTTCAGTAGGTCCAGGAAAGAAAGAGAATTTATCCTTATGATCCTCAAAAAGCAACTTCCACACTCCACTGTCCCTTCCTTGCCTTACTGAGACCAGGGTTTGATTCTTCTGAGCCCCTCATCTTCCCAGGACAGTGCCTCTAAAACATGAGAGGCAAAAGGGCCCACTCAGGCCCCGCCAAGGCCAGAGTGCGAGGCACTGGAATGAAATGCCCAGGACTCCCTCAACACTTCCTTTTGAATGAAGAAAGGGTGTGAGACAACCACTCAGGGATCCTGAGCACATTCACGAAGTTCTTCTTGTCTGGTCATTAAGTGCCTGTGTTGATTTTTTGGTTGCATTTTCTACTAGAGAGTAAGTCTCAAGAGCGGAGACATCATGCGCTTTGGCTATTCCACTGTGTACAGCATCTAAATAGCCCCCAGCACATAGTAAGTATGCAAGAATATTCGTTACATGAAAAAATGTTTGAGAATACCCAGTATAATTTCCGACACCTGGGACTGTCATGTGAAGACTTATCAACACTTCCCAGTACCCACTGCCTACTGGGGGAGACTCACTCTACCCCAGTCTTAGCCACAGTGTGTGGTTCTTGCATCTGAAAAGGGAGGCTCTAGGGGGCTCATGTCAGTGAGTCATTAGAAGGAATTCGAGAGAAGGTAGACAAAGTGATTAGAGCTACGTCTGTTGTAACTCTGTTCAACACATAATTATGACAATTTTCCTTCCACCCGGGGAAAATCTGCTGGTGAAGGTAAGATGTTGTGTTGAGCGGTTTCTGTCCTTGCCTGGCATGGCATTTTATTTATAAAAAGGCAGGTGTTCATGACATGTGGTCTGTTTACGCACAATAATGACAACGGTAATTGTAGCAACAACAACAAGAGCCAAAGGTGATCACTAACTAAGGGCTTGTTTAATGCCAGGCTATCCTGCCAGTAATCTGCACTTGATTTATTTCACTGTCATAGTGATCTTATAAAAGATTCATTATCATTTCAGGTTCCCTGGATGAAGGCAACAGTAGTAAGAGGTTATGCCACTGGCCCAGGCCAGGCAGGTACCGAGGACAGAGCCTGGGCTGAGGCACAGGAAAGATCTCAGTTCCCTGCTCTGCACCAGAGCATTATTATCTGCAAAACAAGACTGTTATCTATGCTTTAGTTCAGGAAAACACAAGCAGCATCATGGGCCATAATTCTGTTTCTTGATTAGCTGTGTCTAAGTAAGGTCAGCTAACTGACCTTGATCATCCAAGCAGGCACCACCAAGGACAGGCAGGAATCAGACAAACTGTTATTATGAATCTTCATTTTCATCCACACAAATACATCATCCCTGAATCTTCTCAGCTTCAGCATAAGCCTTTGCTTCTCTGTAAACTCTTCATGAGTCTCCAGCCCTGACATCAACAATGCCCTTGCACATCCACTCTGATCCCAGCTGCCCTTGTTTGTTTTATAAAACTGTTAGATATAATATGGCAGCATGTATACATTGACTAACATGTATGCATTGACTGTATACATTGATCTCTGTTTTCTCTTTCCATTAAAAAAAAATAAAACTTCAAAATTAAAACCTAACACCCAGACCACAATAAACTGGCATGAGTAAGGCAGTGAAAATGATTGAAAATATCAGACGGAACACGGACTGAAAACAGCATATACTGACAGTGACGTAAGCAGCAGAAGTCATGGGCAGTGTGCTCAAACCCAGTGTCCAAATGAACTCCTGTCCCTTGTTTCTCATGACCTGCGAGGCCACAAGCTTTGCCTAAAACAAAGTGACTAGGACCTAGAAGTAATTTCCAGGTAATGTGTGAGGAAATGTAGGAATATGCCCTAAAAGGAAGCCCTAGTGAGCTCCCCCCAGTAGAGGTGAGGCCATATGTGCCAGCTGTGAAGCACAGGAATGGAGGTGAGAGGTCCTCTGGGACTGGCCCGCCACACACCAAGGAGGCCTGGTGATGGAGAAGCGCTGTCCTCCACTACAGGGATAGAACAGCCAGGAACAGAAGCAGAGACAGCCTTGCTGATCCTAGGAAGACCCTGCTTTGTAAGGGTCAAGATGGCATTTCTAGAGCATGTGTGAGTGTGAGGTGGTCAGGGTGTCCATGACCACAACAACCCCCTGCCAGTTCAAAACCACAGGCATGCTAGGAGGCCATGGGATTGACTGTGCACCTGACTGTTGCATTTCATGAAGTGCTTTCTCAGAACTGGGAAACAGCATGATGCTCAAACCACCACCTTGGGATGCAGGGCCTCTGCGCTGCATGCGCTGCATCCCATCTCTACGTGAGGTGGGAGGACCCCCTGACCTCTCAGTCACTCTTTCTTATCTTTAAATGAGGATGGTCTGACCCAGTGGAGATGGTTATTGGAGGACTCATAGAATGGAGTGAAATGTCCACCCCCTTCCTGGATGTAGCCAAAGTTTCTTAGTGGCAGCAGTACCAGTAGAATTATCCTATAATTTGCTTACTTGTTCATACTTTATGAAAGTTTACTGTACAATGTACTCATGCCTCGGAGAAAAGGACCAATTCTGCCAGCCTAGAGACACCAAAGAGAAGTGGAAATATGCCAGTACTACATTTAGGCCCTAACCTAAGTGGAAACCTAAGCTCTGTTTCCCCAGCTGAGGCAACCCAGGGTCACATTTCCAGACGCCTGGAGAGGCTTGTGTGAAAACCACAGGCCTCTCAGATGGGGAAGGGCAGGAAAACAGAGTTGCCCCTGAGCGATGACAGTTCAAAGACTGTCTCTCATGACACCAGTCACCTCCCATTGACAGAGCTGCTGATTAAAGTTTTACGTGTAGATCAGCATCTGCAGGAGAGAGAAACTGTACACAGAAACGGAGCATCTGCTGGAGACTAGCGAGGGTTCATGGTCCCCTGGTCCTCCTGAGCTCTGAACAGTAACCATCAGCTTGATGAGCTGCTTACCACTCCTGCAGGAATCTTTCCTACCTTCGAATGTGCATGGCACATAGTAGATGCTCACACTTGATCGGCAAATCAATGCAGTTTTTGTTTTATTTATGAGCTCCTTCATCTTCACTAGAAGAGATTTAATGTGTTTTGTTTTAAGGGCAAATGCAAGTTAGCCAACACACACACACACACACACACACACACACACACACACACACACACACACAAGCATGCACGACCTCTTTTGGTCATGATAAAAATAGCTCTTTATAAAAACATCTCCACTTATTAGCATTGCAGTTAAGGGTAGTGTTGAATGTATGAGGACCATTGCACATCCCAAATCTTCTGTTTCAGGCAGGCAGCAGGCCCAGACACCCCATCTTCCATCCCAGAAAGCAAAATGCAGCCACTTGTTAAAGATGTTGCAAAGCGTGTCTAATAAGCTTGGTTATATACTCAAATTATTCATGTTTGAACAAACAAACACATTTCACAAGTTCACTTTACATAATAAGTGAAGTGAATTTTAACAAATTTAAAATACTACGAGTCTAGTAGAGAAATACATTTATTTATTTTTTTAAATAAAAATAAAACATGTTCTAGAAGATCCTTAGGTGGTTAAATGCAGTGGGAATTCTAAATCCCAAACTGGACCTTCTAAGTCTCACAGTTTAGTGTCTGCAACAGTTTTGAATAATGTAACTTATAGTTTCATCCTACAGCTAAGGAAAATACTAATAAGAAAACACTGTGTCTGCCTCCACATTTCCCATCAGTCCTTGGGGTAGTGCCACCAAGACGCTCAATTCCAAATGTATCGTAGTGTATCACATCCTTCTGTGTCCAGGATGACATAACTATAACCTGGAAGCCTTTCACCTCTACTAAACCAACCTTTGAAAACCCTGGATGTCTTTCCACACTGGGGGATGGGCATTTCCAATGGAAGCACAACGGAGACAGCCTGCACTTCCAGTTGGTGCTGGAAATTGAGCAGGAGACACATGATCCCACTGCGGTGTCTGTGTCTGATGTGACCATAGTGAATTCTGACAACTAGCTAACAAGGTGCAGTGTACACTGGGGAACAGTCTGAGCAACAGTCCCTTCCCTGAGAAACACACACTGTTCACCAGTCCTCCAGGTTCTCTGATGTTGACTAAATTTCATTTTTATTTATTTATTTTGAGTTGGAGTCTCACTCTGTCACCCAGGCTGGAGTGCAGTGGCACCAATACAGCCACCCCAGTGTTGACCTGCTGGTCTCCAGTGATCCTTCTGCCTCAGCCTTCCAAGTAACCAGAATTCCAGGCGAGTGCTCCCACGCCCAGCTAATTTTTTGATGTATTGTAGAGATGAGGTCTCACCAAGTTGCCCGGGCTGTTCTCGAACCCGTGGGCTCAGGCAATCCCCTCACCTCAGCCTCCCAATGTGCTAGGATTAGAGGCTTGAACCATCTTGCCTGGCCAACTTTCATTTTAAAATACAAATTCATATTGCTAATGATATAATCAGTTTAGAGTCCCTCTAATGAATACCCTTGTAGACTATCTCAAAGCCAATAGATTCAAACAAATGGTGATAAAATAGTATAATTTAGTGTTGACCAGTAGAATTCCTTACTTTTCAACTTTAATACATTTTTAAATGTCATTTTATCACTTATTTCATAGCAAATTTTATTTTTTCAGTTTAGCAGGGAGCATTAAGTGACCAAGAAATGCTTCCTGGATAAAATTCTATCACACAATATATGGTCAGGATTAATGAGCCCCAGTGTACCCAACAAATCATAGCTGTCCAAGTACATTCACTTGGTGCATACCATGGGCGACACTTCCTATGCTGACCTGACCAAAGATGACCAGGACCACATATCAATCAAGATCAGAAAAAATCATGCTCTGATCATCTGCACTTTCCCATTTCATTTAGGTATTTGGCAGGGAACCATTTCTGAAACAGCTTCTTAGTCCATATGGTGCTTATATTCTACTCCAAAGAGACTTTCGCCAATGCTTCTGGCTAACAGTGTGCTATTGACTTTACGGAGGCAAAAAGACAAGTAAAAGAAAACTCTCGAAGGAGTACAGGACACATAAACACACAAAATTTCATGCCTGTCTCTTCCTCTTAGTTCTGCTTTTCTGACTTCTTATTTTAAAATGAGTCAATGATGTGCAAAGAATTCTTAAGTCCTTTTAACAAAAGTAAACTGATGCTTTTTATACACTTATGTAAAACTTTAAAGTTAAATATTTACCAAGTTTTAGAGTGACAAGAAAAGAGAACATAAATATTATTAACAACGACATTTACATTAATGAGTATTAAAAGCTAGCTGGCATTTATGCATACTTTGTAATAAACACTGTGCAAAGTGCTTTATACTTTGCACTGGCCTTAATTTTCACAATAGTTTTATGAAAAAAAGTCTGGTTATTTTCATTTTAGACATGAAGAAATTGAGGCTGATGTAGATTAATCAATTTTTCAATCAGTCATAAGGCATAAATGGTAAAGGGGAACGCATGTACACAAATAAAAATTGAAAATAATTTGGTCTGATTCTACAACTTCAGTTCTTAACTAACAAAAAAGCCCCTTTTGTATATTAAAGCCATCTCTCCATACCTGACACTATATTTTAATAAAATAGTTGTTTTGGTATTTGACACGATGAAATCTGCCAGAAGAGTTCTGTGAATCCAGTAACACAACCGAACTTTTGCACCCTGCGTTTTCATTGCTAATATTCTTTCCCCTGGGATAGACCCATCGCTTCCGAAAAGAGAGCTATAGGATGAGGCAAGCTTCTTACTCAGAACACCCAAAACTTTGAAGCCAGAGTGAGTCTGGGTAAATATAAAAATCTCTATGCAGAAAAATATTCAGGCCGGATAATATTTTACCTTCTTATCTGACTGAGCAGGAGATGAGGAGAAGGTGGAACGCATTCTGCAAATGCCACTAGAGCATTATGTTTTTAACGCCCCCTCACAAACTGGCAGACGTTTTGCATTTAAAAGGTCGTAGGAGCTCTCCAAGTGAGGAGTCTGTGGGAGAAGAGACTTGGAAAGATTAGGTCTCCTGAGTAAGAAGACAGCCCACAGGAGGGGAGGTGGTGTGTCAGAGGAGGTGAGAGGTGGAATGGTGAGCCTGGGAAGGCACCACCAGGTCAAGGATCAAGGGTCCCTATGTTCTACACAGGACTACTTGCTAGGAAAAGGCAAGAATAGGAACAAAAATGAAACTGAATCCAGTTTTTGAAAAGTGTGATCTCAAGAGTAAGTAGAAAGCTTAGCCTGATTCTCCAAAAGTGGGGCTTCCCCAACAACCCTTATCTCCAATCCAGGGCTAAATTCCCAATAGAGTGAATGTTTGTGACTCCTCTAAAGTTGTACGTTGAAATCCTAACCCCAAGGTGGTGGATGAAGACGTAAGAGTGGAGCCTTCATGGTGGGATCGGTGACCTAAGAGAAGAAGCCCCAGAGAAATCCTCACCCCTCCCACCAGGAGAGGACACAGTGAAATGTGCCATCTGCAGCCCAGAAGAGGCTCTCATCAGAACCCGGCCATGATGGCACCTTGACCTTGGATTTCCAGTCTCCAGAACTGTGAGAAATGAATGTTGTTTATAAGCCACTCCATCTCTGTTACTTTGTTATAGCAGCCCAAATGGACTAAGACAATATTTAATAAGCCAATTCATTGTACTGGACACGCAGGAGGTTCAGGACCTCTAGAACCTTTTCCATTGATTCTCTCTGCCAAGATACATCTGACTTCTCCCTGTTCTGGAATGAATTTGGCCAGGTAAGAATCATGTTACTAAGACTTTTAGCTGTATGAAAACTCGGTTAATATAGTTCCTTTGTTTTGTTGTCACAATGAGGATGCTGGTAAACTGAGGACAGCAGTTCAAGATAAAATGACTTCTGGCCACAGCTTTGAAAGGTGCAGTAGAGCACCAATGAGTCAAGAACCGAGGACATAGATGCAGTCGGCAGAGATAAAAGATCTGTACCAGGGCAACAGGCAACCCAGGAAAATGCTCTCAGGAAAACTGGGCTCTCATGTTAGTATGTTTCTTTCATCTATAATAATTCAATTCCTCCAACTTTAAAAGACCTTCCTATTTATTTTCACTTCAAACCTTTAGAACCTATTAAATCTCCACACACAAAGGAAAGAAAAACCAACTAAATGTTTAAAGCAGAAGACTTGTGATGAATTTATCTTGCTTGGATAAGAAGGAAAGATCTTAACGTCCAAAAGCTGAGACTCCGCAGTATCTATCAGTAAACAGGGAATGAATCCCTTACAGCCAAAATGAACAATCCTCAGAGATAGGAAGAAAAGATACTATGTTGAGAAACTGCCGTTTGATGCAGAGCAAAAGACAGAAAGATGGAGACAAAGAGAGACAGAGAGACAGAGAGAGAGAGAGAGAGAAACAGAGAAAGACAGAGAAAGCGAGAGGAAAATCCAGTTTCTCCAATGCAGCATTACACAAGGTGGGTGAGAAGCATCCCTCAGAAAGAGTGTAGTGGTATCTAGAAAAGCAAGCCAGGAGAATGACTCAGATGCTGTGCTGATCGTGTTGACATCAATTATTGTTCAAGAGCAGTTTTGAATGCCCAGAAAAGAAAGAAAGTGCAAAAGCCGTTTCAATCAGAGAATAGTGATTCAGAGTTGCTTTACACATTTGATGAATGGAGAGAGAGTAATTAACATAGCTCTATAAATCATCAACACTTGTCCTATAGTAACACAAACTTAGGAAAGTTATATGAAGTAGTCATTAATCAAGTGAACAGTGGGCTAATGACTCCATCAAGGCAGTTCTCTGTGGTCTTCCCAGGACACCCTGATTCATCAACGTGCTCACAGAAGGGGGCATTGTGGAAGACCCTGACCCTTACAGAGCATTCACCAAGGAAATTCCTGGTCACCCCCATGGAGCAGGCTGTGCTCCTCAGCTGCTGACCAGCCCTGCTCAGGGCGTCATGCTGTTTCTGAGGCCATGCTTTCTGTGATGCTACTTATACTGCTGTCCCAGCAACTCTGTGCATTGGAGGCTGAATGGTGACTGTGCAAGGATAGATTCCTGAGATACATATGAACATGCTGTGAGCTGGCCAAAATGAAAAACTGGTTGAGTAACTGGAGCAGGCAGAGTGCTATGACAGTCCCCCAACTCCCCAGCCCTTAGTCTATAGCACCTTCTCCGATTGTTCAATCAATAAAAACTAAGTGCTTCTGTGAATGGATTTAATTAAGGTCTCACATTAGCTGACCTGACCTTGAGTTGGGGAGATTAGCCAGGTGGCACATCCTAAACACATGAGCTCTTTACATCTAAGTCTAGAGGTCAGAGCAAAGTCAGTCAGAGAGTGGAGAGTGGAAACACATGAAATACGGATACACAAGTAGTTAACTCCTGCTGGCTTGAAGGCAGAGGGTTACCCATGGTAAGGAACATGTGTGGGCTCTGGTAGGGGAGAGTGGCCCTCAGCTGAGAGTCAGCCAGAAGGGAGGTTGGGGTATTGAAAATCCTATAACAGGTAAGGGACTCAGTTCTGCCAGCAACCCTGGACGAGCCATGAAGATGGGCATGCAACCCAGCTGACACCTTGATTTAGCCTAAAGATCTTGCACAGAGGACCAGTCTGGCCATGCCGGACCCCTGACCCAGGGGAACTGTAATACTGTGTTACTTCTAAGTGTGCACTACTTTTTAAAATACAGCAATGGAAAACTGATATGGTAACGTTAAGCAAAACTCTAGACTTCTTAATAATCATTATTACCCCATCAATAATTGTCTTTTTCTTCACCTGAGGAATGTCAGAGAAATGTCTTGATAACTAACCTGGTAGTCAGAATCACCTGATTATGCTAAGTCATTTGTGATGCTTTGTGGTAACCTGTCAGAGTCACGGGACATGGCTTACTTTCCTATGCAAGCAGTTAAGGTAAATCCCTGTTCTTGTGGTGTCTGCTGAATCTATAGGGGACAGGCTACTTTTAGGTCGGTTTTAGTTTCATCTTAATATTCCCCCAAAACTCTTATTGAACAGTTTTTTTCAGTGCTGTGAAGCCAGTGGTTTAATCGTCATTCACAGTGACACATAATTTATCTAAAAGCACGGTTCCTATTTTACTCAAAAGCTGTTTGAGAATAAGCTCCAGCTGATAATGAATGGGGGAAGGGAACTTCTGGCAGTATACGCTCTTACAGCTTGTCAAAGGCAAAGGGAAAGAAAACAGCTGTACTTATTACCCATGATGTTTTGCCAAATCAATGTGTATTTAAAATGAATGAGGCTTAAATATGAATTTACTCCTTATGGTCTTTCAAAAACAAGTCCAGAAAACTAAAATGCCTCAACCACCATTGGTTTAATTAGTTGGTGATATCGGTAAACTGCAGAATAGAAGGTCCCTGCTCGTATCCCCCTCAGCAACAATAATTTCACAGTTGTCCACACAAGAGTAGCTCTTTTTGGGAGCCTTGGGATTCAGGAAGTGGGTTGTGAATACCCAGTGTAGCACCAGACTTAGGAGAGTCATTTTGAGACAACAGACTGGCACACAGGTGGTATATCCCTCAATTGTGGTCCCAGCTTCATATCCAGTAAATGACTCTGTTCCATAAAGAACTTGGCTATATCCCTGCTGGGCCTTGATTCTGCTACCAAAACTACCCAGCAAAAGTTCCAGGAGGCATCACATACACGAGTGCCTTGGCAGACAGGCATGTTGACATCAGTCCTGGTAGTGGACTTGAAAATTACCCTGTAACTCTGTTTCACTTCCCTTCAGTTGTGGTCCAGGCTGAGTACCGTTCACACAAGAACCCAGAAGAGTTGCTGTCTGTGCCACAGACAGGCTTGCAGGTCCTCATCCCACCACAGATGCTGAAGAGGTCCTGAGCATTAATACGACGACAAATTAGATAACCCAGAAGAAAATAAATTCCTAGAAGCATATAACCTACCCAGTTTGAATCAAGATGAAATACATAACTTAAACTTAGAGGTAAGGAGATTGAATCAGTAATAATAAAGAAAAAAATCTTCCACCAATGAAAAAACCAAGACCAGATGGCTTCACTGATGAATTCTACCAAACATTTAATTAATAACAAATACCAATCCTTCTCAAATTCTTCACAAAAAATTGAAGAGGAGGGAACACTTCCAAACTCATTTTATGAAGCCAGCCTTACCCTGATACCAAAGCCAGACAAAGAAACTACAAGAAAAGAAAATTACAGGCTAATATCTATGATGCACATAGGTATAGCAATCCTCAACAAATTACTGACAAACTGAGTTCAATAGAGCACGAAAGGGACCACTCACCACGATCAAGAGGAATTTATACTTGAGATGCAAAGATGATTCAACACAGGCAAATCAATAAGTGTGATGCATCATATTAACAAAATGAAAAATGATAGATGTTTCTACATTTGACAAAATTAAATATCCTATCATTAAAAAAACTCTCTCAAGCCAGGCTCGGTGGCTCAGCCTGTAATCCCACACCTTGGGAGGCTGAGGTGAGTGGATTGCTTGAGCCTGCGGGTTCGAGACCCACCTGGGCAACTTGGTGAGACCTCATCTCTACAATAAACCAAAAATGAGCCAGGCGTGGTAGCGCATGCCTATAATTCCAGCTACTTGGAAGGCTGAGGCGGAAGAGTCGCTGGAACCCAGCAGGTCGAGGCTGCGGTGGCCGGGAGCGGCCACTGCCCTCCAGTCTGGACGACAGAGTGAGACTCCAACTCAAAAAAAAAAAAAAACTCTCAAAAAATTAGGTATAAGAGAAATATATCTCAATACAGTAAAAGCCACATAAGAAAAGCTCACACCTAACATCATTCATTTAGTGATAAAAAGCTAAAAGCGTTTCCTCTAAAACCCAGAACAAAACTAGAATGGCTGCTCTCCCCACTTGTATTCAACACAGTACTGGAAGTGCTAGCAAGAGCAATTAGCAAGAAAACGAAATAAAAGGCATCTAAATAAGAAAGGTAGAAGTGGAATTGTTTCTGTTTACTGATAACATGGTATTCTATGGAGAAAATTCTAAAGACGCCACAAAAAAGCTGTTAGAACTAAGAAAGAAATTCAGAAAATTTACAGAATACAAAGTTACATACAGAAACCAGTGGTATTTCTGTACACCAACAAGAAACAACTTGAAAAATAACTTTTAAAAAAAATCCCATTTACAGTAGCTTAAAAATATAAAATACTTAAGAGTAAATTTAACCAAGAAGATGAAAGATATGTATGTTGAAAACTATACAACATTAAAGAAGAAAATTGTAGATTTCACAAATGAATGGAAACATATCCTGTTTTCATGGACTTGAAGAGTCAATATTGTTAAAGTATCCATACTGCTTAAAGCAATACACAGATTCAATTCAATCCCAATTAAAATTCCAGTGACATTTTTTGCAGAAACAGAAAACACCATTTTGAAATTTATATGGAACCAAAAAACTCTGAATATAAAAGGTTATCTTGAGTATGAGGAATAAAGGCAAAGGTATCACACCTGATTTCAAAACATACTACAAAGCTATAGAAACCAAAGCAGCATAATTCAAAAACATAAAACATAAAAACATTTTTAAAAAGCAGATATACTGACTAATGGAACAGAATACAGAAGCAGAAATAAGCCCAGACATCTATAGGCAATTGATTTTTAGCAAAGATGCCAAGAAACATTTGGGGAAAGAATAGTCACTTAAACAAATGGTGATTGGAGAACTAGATATCCACATTCAGTAGAGTGACATTAGACCTTTTTTTCACATCATCCACAAAAACCAACTCAAAATACCTTAAAATTTAAGTATATTCCTGAAGTGATGAAACCACCAAAAATAAATAAAACATAGAGGGCTATCTCTATGACATGGATTTGGTCAAAGTCTTGTATTGCCCCAAAAGCACAGACAGCAAAAGCAAAAATAGACAAATAAAATTACATAAAACTAAACCGCTTCTTCACGGCAAAGGAGTCAGTTTAAAAAAGTATAGAGACAAACCAGATATTGGAAGAAAATATTTGTAAACAATACAAATCCCAAAATTAATGTCCAGAACCAATAGGAAATTCAAACAACTAAATAGCAAATAATGATAATAATAACAATAATAATCTGATTTAAAAATGAGCAAAGCAACTGAACGGCCATTTCTCAAACTAAAACATACAGACCAGGAGCAGTGACTCAGCCTGTAATCCCAGCACTTTGGGATGCTGAAGTGAGAGGATTGCCTGAGCCCAGGGGTTCGAGACCAGCCTGGGCAACTTGAGGAGACCTTGTCTCTGCAATAAATCACAAAAACTAGCCAGTCGTGGTGGCATGTGTCTGTAGTTTCCAGTTACTTGGAAGGCTGAGGTGGAAGGTCGCCTGAGCCCAGCAGGTCAAGGCTGTGGTGGCCGTAAGTGTGCCACTGCACTCCAGTCTGGATGATAAAAAGTAAGACTCCAACTCAAAAAACTAAATAAATAAAGAAATAAAAATAAAAACATCCAAATGTACAACAGGTCTATAAAAATGCTGAATATCATTAATCACCAAGGAAATACAAGTTAAAACAGGATATCACTTTACACTTGTTAGAGTTACTAATATCAAAAAGGCAAGAGATAAGTATTAGCAATGATGGATTAAAGAAAAGAGAATTCTTGTACACTGTTGGGAGGAATATAAATTAGTACTGATATTATTAAAAATGGTATGGAGTTTCCTCAACAACAACAACAACAAAAAAGGATTATTACTTGCTCTAATAACCCCCTTTATGGATATACTATCGACCCCAAAAAACTGAAATCGGAATGCCAAAGTGATGTCTGCACTCACATGTTTATGACAGCACTGTTTATAATAGCCAAGACATAGAATCACTCGAAGTGTCCAGTAACAGATGAATGATTGAAGAAAATACGTTCTATATATACAGTGGAATTCAGTCTTAAAAAGGAAGGAAGTTCTGTCATTTGTGACAGCATGAATGAACATGGGGGGCTTTACGCCAAGTATATTGAACCGGGAGTATAAACAAAATGTTGCATGATTGCACTTATATGTTGGGAGCCGGCCACGGAGGCCCACTGAGCGTTAGGGATCAGGGAGGGCCGTGGACCTCGAGACCGCTAGGACGTGTTCAGGAGCCGTAGACCCCATTTTCCTCCCCCTTCTGCCATGCAGCACAAATAACCTAAAGGAACTCTGCTGGCCTAAGCTGAAGGCTCTGTGACTGTGACAGGCATGGCTCACTCTAGAAACCCATTGTTCCTGTTTCCCATAAACTGCGGTTTCGGCTTAGGTATTAGATATAATTCAAACTCAGGTCACATTTGGGAGCCTTTTATATGGTACAAGCTTCTTTATAAGATTTAAAAGAATATTTGTAGAATTAGTATATACTTATGGAGAGCTGTTTTCAGCTTTTCAGTGGTATAGATGATTATCAAGAGTGGCCCAGCACAGAGTTTGGGCTGGGCCACATTCCTGAGAGCCCAGCACGTACTTTGGACTGGGCTGCATTCTTTTAGGCCGGCTTTAGCTACAGTTAGTGTAAGGTCTTTTTTCTACCTGTTATAGAAATTGAATTTATTTTATTCATAGACGGTATTGTAGAATAGGTCATGCTACGAATCATGTTAGTTCAAACATAATCAATCATAATATTTTTAGGTTTAATAAGAATATAGTTAACTTTAGAAATGTCATTGTCTCCACTTTCTACTATCGAAGTTTTGGCCTTAGTACATTTACAGTTTACATTTAGGTTTTAGAAGCTTTGCTACTGCTAATCAGCTTTATATATTAGAATTAAGAATTGGAAAACTTTCATAGAAATTAGGATAGATATATAGGACTTTGGAATAGCCATTTTGTTAAGAGATTGTAGTCTATTGTTCCAAAAGGTGGCCCACCGTGGACCTTGGACTGGGCCACATCCTGTAGGGCCCAGTGTGATCTTTGGACTGGGCCACATTCTTTAGGAAATTGGCTTAAGCTATAATTAAAAGCTTCCATAGCATTGTGTAAGTAGTAAAGTTTAAGATAGTCATCATGGGTTTTGTGTGAGCTCTAGAAGTTACTGATTATCAGAGCATCATTAGGCTAGTAAGGATTGTTACAGTGCTTTTGAAGAACATTAACTAGCAAAGGGAACAATAAGACAATCTTGGGGTTTGTTCCTCCTCACACCTAAGCATCTGGTGGGTGGGGGATGCCCCTCCGCACCTGGCTTTGTGTTCACGTGAAAGACTTGTGAGACTGCCTGTGTAAAATTTGGGGATAAATACCTGCTGTAACTTTCAATAAACGACTTCTGCTCATTTCACTGAACAGTTGTCCACTTTCTTTCTTTCTCTTTCTTCCTCTTTATATCTATCCTTCCATCTTTCTTTCTTTTAATATCTATCCCTACAGATTCGCCGACGCCACCACATCTTCCAAGGGACTCCCCAAAACTTGCAGGGGCTGGCCCCCTGCACTTATATATGGAATCTTAAAAAGTCAAAGTCATAGAAGTAGGGAGCAGAGTAGTGGTTACCAGGGTTGGATGGTGGGTGGAGATACACTGGTCAAAGGGTACAAAGTTTCAGTTCGGCAAGAGGAGTTAAGTGTTAAGGTTTATTGTACAGCGTGATGACCATAGTTAATAACTATGTACAGCAAATGTTCTAATAACATCATAGTTATATAGTTACACGATAATTCAATATCATTTTGTTGTAACATTGAAAAACAAAGAAAAAATAATGATTCTCAACCAGGCCCACTGTCTGTGTGGAACTTGCACGTTCCCCATGTCTGTTTGGGATTCCTCCACGCACTCGGATTTCTTCCCACAACCCAGAGACGTGCACGTTAGGTTCACTGGTGTGTCTACGTGGTCCAAGTCTGAGTAGGTATGGGTGTATGTGTGTGTATCTTGCGATGGAATGTCATTCTGTTCAGGGTTGGTGCCTGCTTTGCCCCCGAGCTGATGGGACAGGCTCCAGCTACCTGCAACCTTGAACTGTACTGACTGGGTGAGTGATTATCTTATTTTTTAATTGATCAGTATTATATGCATAGATATGGCTCATTTTTATTCAATATTTAATATTAGAAGTGTTTTGACTTTCATTTTGAAGTGGGATGATGTTTTTGTGATCAGAAGTATGCTTTATAAACTTAACTCTAGTTTATAGCTGTTAGCCTAAAGTAAGTTTGGTTTTGTGGTACGTTGTTTCACTTGAAGTTGCTGTTTCTAAGTGAAGACTTACTGTATTATATATTATATATATTTATATAATTAATCTTTTAGAAATTTATATATATATGTGGTAGTTATACATTTGAGGTCCTATGACTAGACATGGACAGACTTAGATGGGACACACAGGATGCTAACTTCTTCATTTTAGTTTTATTTTTATCCACTGTATGACATCTGAAAATTCCTCCCAGGTTGTGGCTTTCAGCTTTCGTTCTAAGTTTTTAAAATCTGTTGAGTTGAGGATTGGCCCTCCCCAATCCTCCCCATACTGAGGATCTCTCTGGAAAAAATAGACAGGAGTTTTAGAATTCCATCTGTTTGGGTCAACATGCTCAAGTTCCTTCACTTTTTCTTGCATTTTAATGTGACCTTGGGAGTTTACAGGAAAGATAGAGCTAATATCATCAGCTCAGCCTCTAAACAGGACTTTAATCCACATATGTTTCAGAGCAAAACTCACAGTTTGAGTCCTAATGCACATTGCATTTTGCATCTTCCTGCCTGTACTAAAACTTTGCATAAAATCATGAAACTCCAGCAAGCTAATAAGGTATCTTTGCCTTCACAAAACAACTCATCCTTGCGAGAATTTAGAAACTTTCAGTTTGCTGTTAGGGTATGATAGGTTTTCTTACAGAAAAAGAATCTGAGGGTGTGGTAGGACTCAGGCTGCTGGCTGACTTCCTGGGTTCCTTGTTATTGTTGTGGATGTAGTATATTTATCCCAATGGCAGTGGTATGGATGGTTTGGTGAGTCAGAATCCTTTGTTGCCAAGGATAACATGTGTGTTAAAGCACTCAAATTGGTTGGTGAAGTCTTGTGTCCAGCATTCATCCTTAAGCCAGAACCTGGAATGGCAAGTCTTTTATTATATTTAATGGGTTAGTAAGTGCTTGATAAAGTTCAGTGGTTCTGTTTTTCTAAAACTTATTTAATTCAAATTACAGTAGCAATACAATACAGCACAATATTTTCTTCCTTGTCATTATAGATATGTGCTGAGCTCTCTACTTGGTTCCTAAATAAACCACCCTTAAACAAAACACAAGTCGCACGGAAGCCACGTGCATGCACACGCACATAATTAAGAGGAATTGTCTGCAGCAAAAGTATAGACTGCTTATTCATTTTGCTATATTTTACAAATGACTGCCTACTCATCAATATATCAATCTATATCTGTATATCTATCTCCTAGTCCACCTATTAATGTATTGACTCATCTATTTAGCTGCAGTCATGGGTCATTGATCAATGGGGAAATTCTCGAAGAAATGTATTGTTAGGTGATTTCGTCATTGTGCAGACATCGGAGTGTCCTTACACACACCTAGATGGTACAGCCTGCTACACAGCTAGGCTATATGGTGTAACTTAATTCTCCTAGGCTACAAACCTGTATGGCAGGTTACTGTACTGAATACTGTAGGCCAATGTAGCACAATGATAAGTATCTAAAACATAAAAAGGTACAGTAAATATGCAGTGTAGCAGATAAAAAGCGGTAAGCCTATAAAGGGCACTTACCACAAATGGAGCTTGCAGGACTGGAAGTTGCTCTGGGTGAGCCAGTGAGTGAGTGGTGGGTGAATGTGAAGCCCTGGGACATTACTGTATATTTTACATGACTGGCACCACAGTGTTTATACCAGCACCATCATCACCACAAACACTTGAGTAATACTTTATGCTATGAAGTCATGATGACTATGTCAATGGGCAATAGAAATTTTTCAGCACCATTGCAATCTTATGGGACCACTGTGGTATATGTGATCCTTCATTTATCTTAACCTCATTATGTAGTGTATGGTTCTATCTATCATCTATCTATCTTCTATCTATCTATCATCTATCAATCATCTATCCTAATCTATTTATTCATTTATATCATCTGTCTACCTGTCTTTCCACCTCTTTAGCTATATACATATATCATACCAGGTCTATCTACCTTTACCAAAGATGGGAATATATCTAAAAATCAAAACTAGTGCTCCTGTTATAGGAGCATACAAATCATTTTATTGCCATGCACATCCATTGTAAGAGTTGTATCAACTTATACCAGTTAACACAGAAAGTCTAATTATAACCCCTTGTCCAAAGCAGTGTTAGCTAGACTTTTTCTTCCACTGAAGGAGCAGTACAGGGAATTCAGGCTTCATGTTTTCCCCATCACATACCACACTTACACACACAGATACATATACACTCACACCGTAACAGACACACACTGAAGTACAGCCACACACACTACACACACACACATACTCACTCCATACCACACATACTACAGTCACATACATCACACAAATCACACAAAACTACACCACACACACACACACACACACACACACACACATTTTGGGACAGATAATGCTCAATTTAAGACAACAAAGTGCTTTTCATTTGCTGACAGTGAAGCTAACAGAAGGCTTGCTTTTGTCACACACCTGTCTAGAGTTTGAGAAAGAACTTTCAGCAACTCATTTCTTGGTTTTTCTACAGTGATCAAATAACAAAATTTGCGAAGCATATGTTATTCCACTAAAACAGCTGGAAAACCATAAATCTTTATAGACACATCTTTGAAATTATTTAACCAATGAATCTCACAAGCTAGCGAGAATGTATTTCATATAGGTGCTGGTCTAACAATCATTTTGTGAAGAAAAAGAAGCCCAAAGAGTTTAAATGACTTTCCTACAATCATTTGCAACTTGAACAGGAATGCAGTATTTTAATTTCCATCTAATTCTATTAGCATTTAAAACTGAAGATATAATTTATTTCTCTAGTGACTATTTCATGAGAACTAGCCATGGTCACCTTGCCACTGGATAGAACTATTCCTAGTAATAAATCAGCGGGTGTTCTCAATGTCACTTTTGCATTTTTCCTAGAACCTTTTTTTCCCCAAATGCTAAATCTACCAGAAGATAGCACATGCACTTGCTAATGACACAATCAAACATTATGAAATAGGGATGGACTACAAGAATTTGCAAAAGTGCATGGAATTCAATACATTTTCCCCTCTCACGCCATGGTCACACACCTTAATTTTTCCGTTCCAGCTTTGTACCTTGAGATTCGAGCCATGGACAAAGGAACTGACAAGGTGTCTAGCCAGTGCTTCTCGTACTTTGGTTCCTTAGCTATGGGCGAGGAAGGTGATGATGACGCCTGTGCAGAACAAATGAGAATCAACAGTCACAGAGTGAGTTGGAGAGGACTGCGCACAGGGAGAGAGGCATCTGCTAACACCTGAAACATGGAATTCAAATCAAACACATTTTCACTAACTTAAAAAAAAGCATGTTAGATAATTTCTCAAAGATTCGGAAAGGAATAAGTACTCTTCTACTTGAATTTAAATACTTTTCTCTATTTTTTTAAACTAAATGTTGCACCAAAGAGAGAAAGCTAAAGGGAAGGAAGAAGGTGGGAGAGACTCAAGTGTGGAGAGAACATTGCAGACACAACACGGGCTCGGTCTATGAGTACGATGGGAGAGAAATGCCAACCATTCTGAAATGTCCACCCCGAGTGTGTTCAGGGCCAAACAGATACACAATACTGCTACTGGTAACATTCACACAGGCAGGCTTCTCTGAAGCCGACTCAAGGGCTCAGGGTAGGAGACACTCCTCTGAGCATACCCTTATCTGAGGGAGTTCATGTCCTACGGAAAGCAGAAGCTCATGAATCCAACCTCAGCCCCCAATTTTACATCAGTTTAATAGCTTGCAGAAGTAGTGGAGCATGCTCCTGCCAGCTGAGCCCAAATGCTAAAGGTTGTACCTGTCGACTTTTCATGATCTTGCTGCTTAAAATAGGAGTGTAGAGTTCAGCACCTGCAGGGTTGCAATGCCATCTGTGCTGTCCACAGCACAGGAGATGAGAATACGGATCATTCCCACCTTAAAGATGTGGAGACTGTGGTGAAACGCAGTAGACAACGAGCCGACAAGCAGCAGAGACACAGGTCTGTGAGACACGAAATTGCCTCTCATGCCTAACTTCCATAGACAGCAAATTACACCCAATAAAGAGACAGCTTCCAGGCAAATGTCAAACCGTGGTGGGTTGCTAAGAGGTGAGGTAGCACCTCCTACCACCTCAGCAAGGTAGGAGGCACTCTAGGGGTCTGATGGGTGTGCCTGCAGCTCCTTGGCATAACCACTGAGCTTCCTGGAATCTCAAGGCTGTTATTTTCATGGTCTCAGACATAGAAGGGAGAGGTAGAGGGACTTTTTTCTAAGCCAGTGGGTGAAAGTTGATACGTAAAAAATCCTTTCAATAAAAGTGTTCAAAAGAATTACACCAGTAGAGGATAAAAAGTAGTGGGTAATAAGCACAGGTGTTTAGATGCTGAACCATGATGACCAGAGCAGGCTGCGGTTCCTCAGACTGCACTTGTGGCCACCTCATATGGAACGAGAGGAGCCTCTGGGGCCAGGGCCGAGATCCACAGAGCACATGCTCAGGTTTAAGCCAAGGGATCAGCCAGTGTCAGAACTACTGGTGAGCAGGGTCTTCTGTGGCCTTTCCATTATTCACCTTTGGGGACAGAAGCACCTCTGTAGTCATTTTTGACAGTCATGGTATGCTGTGTGGGGGAGGCAGGGGTTGTGTTTCCCTAGTTCACATTCTTCAGATGAAACTGCCCTGAGGGTGGTAACTGACAAATGGCACCGTGGGCCTCATCCTCCCAGACCCTGATGTTGATGAGGAAACTCTGGGCCTCCTGTCTGAGCCAAAGGCTGGAAAAGTTGAGCCTTTTGGTAAGATCCTGGAAGCAGGTGAAAACATTTTGCACATGGGAAGAATGTCAATAATCTGTGACCATAGGACAGATTCTGGTGACTCTAGAGCAAGTTCACCCAAGTACCCCTTGGAACCCATACCCCTTTGTGACGGACTCACCCACAGAGTTGCAGACTTAAGTTATTTGACTCCTCATGGCAGACCTTAAAAATGGCACATGCTTCATTGTTGGACATGCTATCTGTGTGGTGGGGAAGCCCAGGTAAACCGTAGCGACTGCAATGTGGAGATTTGGGCTTTGTATTATGTCAGAAAGAGCCACACACCAAGGCACTATGCCCAACTTCCTATTTCACATTTTAAATCAGCTATTGTGGTTTGATAATCATCCTTCAGAACGTAAAACATGGGCTTGTTCAGTGAAAATAAGGATGTATTGAAGAGCATGATGTTGGAAATGTGCTCTTATTCTTATTCAGAATGTATGGATTGACTCAAATATTTTAGAGTCACTTCTTACCCTAAAAATCCAACAAGAACTATAAACTGAACTGGTGGTGATGATGCCTTAGTCTGAGTTCCAAAAAGTCTTGCATCCAACTGCAATAGGCTGAATAATCGCCACCCAAGGATTAAAAGGTATCGGGCCCTAATCCCCATAACATGAATGTATCCCTGTAATTGTAAAGGGTCCGCAGATACAATTAAATTAAGGGTATTGAGATAATCTGGCGGCATCCTAAGTGCTATCACATCTATCCTTATAAGAGGGAGATAACTGAGGGAAGAGGAGATGACCGTGTGATTGGAGAGTAATGCAGCCACAAGCCAAGGGACATCTGGAGCCACGAGAAGCTGGAGGAGCAGGAAGAATCCTCTGGAACCTTGGGAGTGAGCAAGATGCTGAGAGCACTTTGATTCTGAACTCTGGGCTTCAAATTATGAGGGGATACATTTCTATTGTTTTAAGTCACCATGTTTGTGGTAATTTGTCAGCAGCCGCCGGAAACAAAAACACCAACCATGAGCTCTGGGCTCTGTAACTATAAGGTGAAGAGACTGTTGCATCTGGAACCTCAGTATTCGCTGGAAGGACTTTTCTGTAAGTGGAAACACCAGGAGAAAAGAGACCCAGGGCTTTCCTGAAACTCAGAAGGATTGCATGAATAGTGTCTTTCAGATTTTCTTATTTATAAATATTGAGCTAATGAATATCCACCATGTATCAGAATGCTTTTTGAGACTTAACTCATTATAAATTGGTTCTAAGATGTAATAGCTAACACTCTTCACCTCACATTTCCTCTGCAGTCAGCATTACCTACTAAAAAATAATGTACTTAGAAATTCTCTGTAGCTGAATTGGCTTTGGCTGGTTTGCCATGATAAGAGAAGTGGGGCTATCCCTTGAGGCTTCGCCTGAGACTCCTAGAGTACTTTAGGTTAGGATTCCAGGTGGGTGTGACTTTCATACAACTCTATACACTGCTAGCCCTTAACAAAAATGTGTGGTGGTTTATTCACCATCTTTGCTAGTACATAAGCCCCTTTCTTATTCTTATCCACTGCAAATAATCTTTGCAACCCACTCCAGGATTTTATATGGAAGGTCTCTCACACAATGCCAGTGGAATGAGGGTATCCATGGACTTTGAGGTGAGGGCTTAGGGCATCAGACAGAGGGAGCTGTGTCATCTGCAGACATGTTAGAAAACAAAACAGAAAGTCAAACTATTAGAGGCAGGGTTTGGTTATCTTCCTAGTATTATTTATCTATATTTATTAATTCCAAGGCCAATAGTGCTATAGCAAAAGTGGCAATATTGTAATATTTGAAGTTGAAACTAAATTTTACTAATATTCATTCATTATTATCTGTTAGGCTCCAACATTGGTAAAATATTTGCTTTTGATTCATGTATAAGAACATGAGCATTGAAATACCTTCAGATTTATTATTTATTATGCATGTCATATTAGCTTCACTGAAATACTCTGTTGTATACAGATCTGTTGTAACCTGTATAATAATCCACGATAATATATTGCATATTGTGACATGATTTTAGTTATCATTATTCATTGCATTTTAGCCCCAATATTTACATTCACAATACTTAGGGTACAGGAGTTTGTCACCGTTTTGCATATTTAGCTGTGTACAGTATACCACTTTTCACTGATTCAAACATGTTAGCTATAATACGCCACCCATTTTCAGAGTTATTAGAATACTGCAAAACTATCACTTAACATTTCATAGTGGAATTCAATATACAATGAATAATATCTATATTAACAAAATAGTATAGGTTCTTTCACAGAGTCATTTTAAGATTATGTTTTTCAAAGATGTAGCATTAAAAACAATTTCCTACAAAGAAAAAATTGTCTTCATAAAATCAGTTGCATTTCAGAAACTACTGGCACATGTTGGCATTTGGACAGTGGTCTTTTAGAGGATGCTTTCCTTCTTCCCTTAGCCTTGGAATGCTTCTTGCTTGGGGGCCATTGATAAGCCCTGAGTGTCATGTCAGAATGGATGTACTTTTCTCTGGAAAAATGATTTTTATACTCTGGAAAAAATATGCTTTGAACCAAGCATCTAGGGCAGGAATAAGGTCTCTGTAATGCTAGCTTCTTAGGTCAGTGGGGCCTTCTGAGATGCTCACATGCCCCTCCCACACTGAACACCAAATAGAAGGAGCATCTGAGAATCATCCTCTCTGTAGTTCCCTCCTCACCATGCCCCAGGACACGTAGTTTGTTCTCTGAGTTATAAGCTTTTGCACCAGCATTGCAGGAAACCCAGAAGGTTCCTTTCTTTAGGAGAACAGTGTGTGTGGTCTGCTCAGACAAGCCTTGCTTGCCTGACCCTATGCCCTTCATGGGAGGTGAGCTTCTCTGAAGCTGGCTCAAGGGATCAGGGTAGGTGCCACTCATCTGAGTATACCTCTGTCTGAAGGAGTTCACATGCTGCAGAAAGCAGAGCTCCATGGACCTAACCCTGGCCCCAAATTTTACATCAGTTTAATAGCTTGTCGAAGTAATGCAGTATGTTCCCACCTGCTGAGCTCAAATCCTATAGGTTGTACCTGTCAGCTTTTTGTGATCTTGCTGCTTAAAATAGGAGCGCAGAGTTTGGCACTGGGAGTGATGTAATGCCATCTGTGGCTATCTGTGGCACAGAAACAGATTTTCGATGAGAAAAAAACAAAACATGTCTTCCTCTATATAATTTGTGATGCAATCAAAGGTTGCCTCAAAAACTAACAATAAACAAAAAAGTCATTCTGCAGCATTTATATGTGGTTGACCAAGTCACAGGATGTTTACTATGAGATACCTTCATAATCATGAGGTTATCAACCCTTAAAAATCAGAGAAAGGCTGGGCTCAATGGCTCAGCCTGTAAACCCAGCTCTTTGGGAAGCTGAGGCGAGTGGATTGCCTAAGCCCGCGGGTTTGAGACTCACCTGGCCAACTTGGCAAGACTTCGTCTCTACAATAAATCAAAAACTAACCAGGCATGGTAGCACACGCCTGTAGTTCTAGCTACTTGGAAGGGTGAGGCAGAAGGACCACCAGAGCTCAGCAGGTGACTGGAAACATGCCACTGCACTCCAGGATGGGCGACAGAGTGAGACTCTGACTAAAAAAAAAATAAGAGAAAAATATCTCCAAATAGGTTGAATTTATTTGGGAATTAGAAAAAAAAGATTATATGCAGATACACAGGACTCTAACAAACCACAGATGCACCTGACGAGGGGAGGGCAAAAAGAAGCTGCCAGCAAAGGGGAAGTTCACACAAACTGCTGGAAACAGGGTTCAGGAGGCTCAAAACCAGAGTGGGCATCAATTCTTTGGTGGAGATGCAGTCACCAGATAGGTGCTCTTTCTAGAGCATCAAATCAGAATTGCTGCAGTCCTTAGAAAGGAAACTATCTTGGGGTTATTTTGTAAGAGACATGCAAGCACAAGCCTTCCCCCTTTCCATTTTCTCGGCTGCAGTTTGTTTGGGGCTGTCAAAAAGTAATTTTATCCTGAAGTTTGCAGCTTTCACAGGATAAGCATTCTGACCTGAGGTGGACCTGTAGAGATTGCCACACTCAGCTGGGTTGGTGCACACGGTAAGGCGAGGAGGACTCTGGTCTCTGACCAATAAGTCTTTCGCCTGGGAGGTTTCAACAGATTATCTTTAGAGCAAGCACGTTTCCCTCAGGATGCTATATGATGGACACATTTTCGAAACTCAAGTAAAACCGAGCACTTCTTATAACTTCTTCATAAAGTTATTGGAAATGAATGCAAGTAGATGAAAGGAACAGTTTCCAAATGTTTCCTCCACTTACAAGGTGTAAGGCAAGTGCGGAGAAAAAGAGGATGAGCCGAGTAAAGGCAAAGAAAATTTATTAGAGGGAAGGGAAAGAAAGACTGATCCTAAAGAAGAACCAGCAGCTTGTTCGTTTGGCGTGTCCCTTTTATACCCCCTGCTGGGGTCCGGTGGTCATGGAGCACATGTAGTTCTGAGGAAGCAGGTGCTGGTGGTCACGTGGTCTCTAGACGTGGCCTTGAGGAAGCAGACTCGTGCTGGTGGTCATGGAACCTTGAGGACGCAGGTGTTGGCAGCAAAAACAAGACGTCGCTTAAGAAAGCGGGGAAGGAGTGGACAGGGGGAAAGCGGGGGTTGTAGCTCCCTTACACAAGGTATCCAGGTTTCCATGAAATGAGTATTGTTCCAAGGTTTTTGCTTTCTCAAGGCATATATGTACATTGGAAATATAATCCTAAATTGACATTCTCTGATTATCATGGAAATATGACCATATTCTAAAAAATATGGGAAATAAAAAAGAGAAAAAAAGAGAAAAAACCTCATCCCCACTTTGTATACTTCTCATGCTCTGTTTCCTTTACATTTTATAACTCAAAAATTATACTTCATATAACAATTTTAACAGATATATAAGAAAATAATATTTATAGACCATAGGTGGTAAAATGTGGAATTTGGAGACAGACCTGCTCTCAGAAGAATTCTAATCTTGCTGCTTTAAAAATAACTCTCTTTCTTGGATATAAAATTGTTTATAATTGCTTAGCATTACTTGTATGGGGAGAATAATTTTTTTGCTCAGTAATTATCTGGGAATGATGTCTGAATTTATATATTGCCTAGCAATTATTAGAAACTGTTGAAAAGAACAACATTGTTCATTTGTTTTATAGGTTTGCCTAACACAATCCCAGGCTTCATCTGAACAGTAGGATAAAGGGTGGCTCAAGAAACACACTGCCTACTGGGAGTAAGCAAACACGGTCAAGGAAATAAGAAAACACAATCTGTAGGAAGGAGTATTTGTGGAGACCCTGAACATATCTAAAATCAAGAGATAAGTTGCACATAAATGAAGGTGGGTCTCATTTTTTCTCTAGTGTTCTAAGTTTGCCATCCTTCAGTTCTTAATTTATGTTCATATCTTATATCCTGAAGCATTTTTAAGCCACTTTTTCAAGAAATACTCTAGTCCACCCTTATCTATGGAGAATACATTCCAAGACCCCAGTAGATGCCTACAACAGTGGATAGTAGCAAACCCTCTATGTTTTTCACTATATATACATACCTGTGATAAAATTTAATTTATAAATTCTGCCCAATGAGAGATTAACTATAATAACTAATAATAAAATGGAAAATATAGCAATATACTGTAATAAATGTTATATGAATGGTCTCTTCTCTTTCTCAAAATATTGAATGATACTGTACTCTCCCTTCTTCTTCTGTGATGAAGAAGGAAAGGAGCAGGATGGCATGAGATTTCACCACACTACTCAGAACGGCCCACAATTTAAAACTCATAAATTTTTGTTTCTGAGATTTTCCATTTAATATTTTGGATGTTGGTTGGCCATGGAAACTGAAGCTGAACAAATTCAGAGCCCTGACCAGGAAAGAACGGAGGGTTGAGCAAACATCAAAGTGAAAGCCTCTCCCACTGCCACTGAATAACAAAACTAAAGAGAAAAAAAAAGAGATTGGTCACAGATGAGGAAATGTCAACAAAAGAACACAGGTAATTCCCAGTGCAATAAAGAGGAAATACCTGGAAAAAAAAATCAGACCTCAGAGCTCAAACAACAGAAGTAATCAACCACTGACCCCAGAATGCAATAGGGATTAGGGAATGCATGGGAAGAGTGAATAAGAAGATAATATATAAAATAATATTTATAGACCATAGGTGGTAAAAGGTGGAATTTGGAGACAGACTTGCTCTCAGAAGGATTCTAATCTTGCTGCTTTAAAAATAACTCTCTTTCTTGGATATAAAATTGTTTATAATTGCTTAGCATTACTTGTATGGGGAGAATAATTTTTTTGCTCAGTAGTTATCTGGGAATGACCCCAGAATACAACAGGGATTAGGGAATAAGACTCAAGAAAGACAAGATACAACACTGAGTGAACTTATAAGATAGATTTTGGCCATTAAAAATTTCATCCAGAAAATAAATAATAAGATGACAAGCATGAAAAGCAGAATTAATCAAGCAGAAGAAAGAATCTCAGAACTTGAAGACCAAAACATGAAATTAACCCTATCTGTAAAAAACTTAGAAAGAAAATTCAGAAAGAAAGAAAAGAGCCTCCAAGAGATGTGCAATTATATCAAGAGGCCAAATCTATGCCTGATTGATATCCTAAAAGAAGAAGGGGAAAGGAAAAACACCTTGGAGCAAGTATTCCATTCGGTTATCCAAGAAAACTTTCCCCATCTCACCAGAGATATGACTATCCTAACACAAGACATGCAGAGAACTCCCACAGGACATCAACTGAAGACCAATCCCTAGACACATAATAATTTGCCTACACAAATTAGGTACAAAAGAAAAAATTCTAAAGGGAGTAAGAGAGAAAGGTCAGATAGCTACTAAGGAAAACCAATCAGAATAGCAGCAGACCTATCAGCAGAATCACTACAAGCTAGAAGGAACTGGAGTCCAATATTCAAACTCCTCAAAGATAAACCATTTCACCCAAGAATTTCCTAACCAGCCAAGCTCAGCTTCATCAGCAATGGAGAATTAAAATCCTTCCCAGACATCCAATCCCTAAGAGATTATGCAGCTTCCAGACCAGTTCTACAGGAGATGCTAAAAAAGGTATTAAGCACAGAAGAATGAAACAAAAGAATGACTATGCATTTCCCAAGAAAACAGGAGAACACAGAATCAACAGAGAATACATTGACTGCAAACTTGAAAACACACACATATATCAACACAAAAATAAAAAGAAAACAAACAAGAAAAAACAACAAGAGCCACATGACGGGGATAAACAATCACATTTCCATAGTCAGTCTGATCGTGAATGGACTAAATGAACCACTCAGAAGACATAGAATGGTGAACTAGATTTTGAAAACCATGACCCAATAATATGTTGCATCCAGGAAACTCATCTCACACAAGGGATGCACAAGGACTCAAAGTTAGAGAATAGAAAACAAAGTTCCATGCAAGTGGATCACAAAAGAAGATAGAAGTCGTGATCTTAATATCAGACCAAATCATTTTTAAGCTATCAAAAATTTTAAAAGGACACTACATAATGATAGAAGGTTCAATCCATCATCAGGAAATATCTATCCTGAGCCCGGTCTCAGGCCCCAGCCCTGCCTCACCACACTGCCTCACTACCCTGAGCCCTTCACCAGGCCAGGCACCTTTCCACGCTAACTTCCCTGCATGGGGCCCTGCAGCAAATCCTGCCTGGGGCCCCAAAAGACAGAGTCACCCTCCCAGACCCCCAAGAGGAGGAAGAAGGTATAGCTGCATCATGACAAACCTCCCTACACCTACTTGGCCATGATTGCCTTAGTGATTCAGATTGCACCCTCCCACAGGCTGCAACTGGCTAAGATCATCTGTCAGGTCCAGGCTGTGTTCCCCTTCTTCAGGGAAAACTACCAGGGTAGAAAAGACTCCACTCGCCACAATCTTTCCTCCAACCGATGCTTCCACAAGGTGTCCAAGGATCCTACAAAGTCCCAGGCCAAGGGCAACTTCTGGGTGGTCGAAGTGAGCCTGATCCCAGCCAAGGTGCTACCGCTGCAGAACATGGCCCTGTGCAGGTGCTGGCCCTGTACAGATCCTTCGCCAAGGACCTGGGTCCCTATGTGCTGCATGGCCAGCTCTATAGGCCACCCAGTCCCCGGCTTCTGCCCAACGGGCTTTAGTATCAAGTACCTGCTACGGAACCCCCAAGAGGGGGCACCCTGGTCCCAGCCAATGCCACAGAGCAGCCCAGTTCCTGCTTTCACAGCGTGCAGTGGGGAAGAGGCAGCATCCACACTACCCTTGCCCCTCTCTGAGAGGCTTATGTGGCCATTCTGCTCCCTCCCTGGGCCCGTGAGAGTGGAGCAGGAGCCTTCCCAAGGGAGAGGCATGGGGCCCTCAACGGTCTCCCTGGAGTCCAGATCCTGGCCTCTTCACTTACTGCAGGATACTCCAGGCTCCAGGAGGCTGTCTAGCAGAGGACACAGGGCCTCACTCTGGGGCAGCTGCCCACCTCCTACTTGCCCATCTACATCCCCAATGTGGTAATTCCCTTGACACCACTACCTACCTTCTTCCCCAGGTGTCCACCTTCAATCAGCCCAGTTTACTGGGGGCTGGCCCCTGAAACCCAAGGGCCCCTGGGGCTGCTCTGGGATCTAGACACCCTATTCCAGGGGGTGCCATCCAACAAGAGCATCTATGATGCATGGGTCAGTCACCCTCGGGACTTGGCTGCTCCTGCCCCAGGCTGGCTACTCTCCTGGTATGGTTTCTGAGGCTCCTAAGGCAGGGGCTATCTCTCCCTCCCATCTCCACCAGCTTGTTGATGGAGAACCAAGGATAGGAGGGTGTCTGCAGCCATAGCAGCCTCAAAACACCAGGCACTAGCCCTGCTGGGAGTCCATTATGTCTATTGGACTACTCCATATGTGCTTGTAGCCCAGCTAAGCATGACTCTGGCTCTAGTCATTCATGCTTCTGTCACCTCTACACCCAGAGGCAAGGATAGAGGAGCAGAGTTGAGCCTGGAATAGCAATTACTGGTCCCCTCTTCTCAGCCCAACCCCCATCCATCCATCACCCACTCTGTCACCTCCCCTCCCTCCTCCAGGTGGGGGGAGGGCAAACCTAATGGTGGATCTAGCTTGAAGTCCTGCCCTCTCATCTGTTTGGGAAAGGGGTAGCACCTTTTTAGGGAAAGGAATTAGGGAATAAACACTGGACCTTACATAGACTTGGTGGTGGGGAAGATAACAGTAAAGGAATTTACAAAAAAAAAGAAAGAAATATCCATCCTAAACATATATGCATCCAACACTGGAGCACCAGCATTTATTTTTATTTATTTATTTATTTATTTATTTATTCCAGTTAGAAGCACCTCAATTTAATGAACTCTTTGTAGAAAATGTTTTAAGAGTCAGGTTATTGAAAATTGATTTTTTGGGATAGGGATGAAACTCTAAAAAAAATCTTAGATCTATATTGACTCAATATTCATAGTATTGCTTAATGTAATGTCAGTTTTATACATAAGAACTAAGCTACTACTTATTTAGAAAATTGGTTGATAGCTAGAGAAAACATATCATAGCATAAGTTGACATATTGTTCACAATACTTAGAATTATTTAAAGAATCCTGCAAGTTTATTTTCAAAATACAGTAATTATACTGTTTTTCTTTAGAAGTCTGCTTCCTGACAAAAAAAAAGGTAATGATTAGCAACAGTCAAAGAAAACAGAGTTGTATATTAAGAATGCATCAAAGGCAACCTCCTCAGTTCCCCTCCCACAGTGGGAGCTCTTCTGTCCTCTCAATAAATTCTGCTTTCAGTATATCCTGGAACCAAAGTAAGATGATTTTCCTGTTCCCACAATCCACTTAACTGTTGTTTTAAAATCTGAATATTTCCATCATTTATAATTTCTGGTTTGGATAACAGTTCTGACCACCACCTTTTTATGACTGCTTGAAGCCAGTTCAGGCCAACTATAACATATTCTTCAAATTTGCTTTTAAGTAGTGACTTTACTAGAGGCAACAAGCAGCAGCCAAGTGAAATATATTGTTTTTCTTCTTGTCAACTATTGGTGAGTACAGGAAGGCAATCTACCACAATTCCAAGATCTTCTATCCTCACCAAATAAGCTACAGGTTCACTTATACTTCTCTTTCTCCAGAAAGTTAAAGCTACGTTCAGTCTCAAATTCCTGCTGAACAAAACTTGGGCCATTGTTCCATGGTCCTGAGAAACCTCAGGAAAAAACCCACTATATTTTGATGATGGGCTTTCTGTCTGAGAAGAACCAGAATCACTGGAGTTTTAAGCAAGTATGTTCGACTATCATGGTGTAATTTTTCAGGCAAGCGGCCTGCACAAGCCAGTTCATTTTCTTTATTTGTCATGTCACAGCCCCCACTTCTAGGGGACTGTTTTTTTCTGTAACAAGGATTTGGAAAGGGATGATGAACTTTCTGTGATAGATCACCTTCCATAGTTTATCTGGGCTTTTCACAGCTTTTCCAACTATTTATGTAAGCAACCAGCTGTTTTGGAGATTTCTTAACCTCCTTCGTGTCTTTTTAGTGAAATTAGAGATCTTTTTCCTAGGAAGATCAAGGGAATGATCCTCAATATTATTACAAAAGTTTTGTTTTTTAACATTGTGGCTTTCAGATGCCATCATCTCTTAAATACCGGCGCCTCATGGTGCCACGGCGCCTCAGCCCAGCTCTGGCGCTGACGATCCGTGTCTGGCAGCCTACGGCGTCCCTCGGTTCCCGGGCCGGACCCCACTCCGGGTCATTCAAATGTGGCCATGTGCGCTAGCACCAGCATTTACAAAGCAACTACTAAGTACTCTGAAAAAAGATATTGACACTAACACTACTATAGCTGGGAATTTAATAACCCAACTAAAAACCATAGATAGATCATGAGGCAAAAAACCAACAAAGAGATCTGGAACCTCAACTTGAAACTTGACCAAATAGACTAAATAGGTACCTACTGAGCACTTCACCCAGTAACCTCAGAATATACTTTCCACTCATCACCACATGGAATGTACTCCAAGATCAATCACATCCTTGACCATAAGTCAAACATTAATAAATTTCATAAGATCACTGCCATGTACCTTCTCAGACAGCAGTGAAATAAAAACAAGTATCAACACCAACGAAATTTCCCCCAAAACCACAAAGACATGAACACTAAACAGCATGATGCTGAATGATTACTGGGTCAACACAGAAATCAAAACAGAAATTTAAAATATTCCTGGAAACAAATGATAATGAGGAAACATCTTACACAAACCTCTGGGAGGCCATGAAAAAAATTCCCAGAGTGGAATTCTAGTAAATCAGATCCAACAACACATCTCAAAATATGGACACACATCAAGAAAATGGAAAGATCACAAGTTAGCAGCCTAACAAACCACCTAAGAGAGATGGATAGACAAGACCACCAAAACCCTAACTTTAGCAGAAAAGTACAGATTACCAAAGTAAAAAGCCCAAATACAGGACATAGAAGACAAAAATATCATAGAAAAAAATAACAAAACAAAAAGGTGGTTCTTTGAAAGAATAACCTAGATTGATGAACCCCCAGCCAGAATGACCAAAAAAGAGAAAAAGTTCAAATAAACACAATCAGAAATGCAGAAGATCAAATCATACCTGACCCTGAAGATTATCAGAGATTACTATGTGCATGTGTATGGAAACAAGCTTAAAAACTTGAGTGAAATGGAGGACTTTTGGACATCACACAACCTCCCAAGGTTGAACAAGAAGACACTGAGATACTAAATAGACCGATAACAACACAGGAAATTCACTCCATCATAAGAAAAATACCTGGGAAAAAAAAAAAGCCCTGGACCAGTCTGCTTTCCAGAGAAATTCCAAAAAACATACAGGAGGAGCTGATACCAATCCTACTGAAATTATTCCAGGCAAATGAGATAGATGGAATTCTCCCCAAAACATTTTACAAAGCTAATATTGCCGGAGACCAGCTCCAGCCAGGTTCAGGGTACCCCAAAGTTGGAGATGGCGTCGGCAATTGGGGGAAAGAAGAAAGAGAGAAGGAGAGAGAGAAAGAAAGAGACTGGACTCCAGTCTAGTGCGGAAGGATGTGTGTGTTATTGGGAATTACAATGGGTCTTTTATACACAAAGTCAGACGTGGGAGGGGTGTCCCCCACCCATCAGAAACCTTAATCCATGAAAACTTAATCAATGATTGTCTTAAACCCTTTTCATATGATAATCTTAAAATCCCATAACAAAGCATAACCTAATCCATGACTGACATATTCTATAAACCTTTTTCATCCTAAACTGATTGATCTATGCCAAGTTAAACAATCTATAGAAGCTTAAGTATTTACTTTACAAACAAAAGTGGCCCATCCCAGAATGTTTGGAATGTGGCCCAGTCCAAAGTTCACAGTGGGCTACCTGCAAGTAACCCAGCCACATTCTTTCAACAAAATGGCTGTCTTCTAAAACTATATTCTACAATTTACACCTTCAATAAATCCTAAGATCGTGACCCAGAAGCCTGTGACCAATACTAAGGCTCTTAGATGTGACCCGAGTTTGAATTGTAAGTTGTGTGAAAGCCAAAACTGCAGTTTGCAGAAGAATGGGAGCAATGAGCTTCTAAAGTTAGCTTGTGTTCATCCCAGTCTCAGAGTTTTTATGTTTTGAGCTCACAGGAGCTTAACCTGGTTAGTGCTCAGTAGAAAGGGGGAGGAAATGGGGTCAAATAGCTCCCGAACGCATCCTAGTGATCTCGGGGTCAACGGCCCTTCCTGATCCCTAACGCTCAGTGGGCCTCCATGGCTGACTCCCAACATAATATCACCTTGAGACCGAAACTGGGTAAAGATCCAGCAAAAAAAGGGAACTACAGTCCAATATCCCTAATGAACATAGATGCAAAAATTCTCAACAAGATTCTAGCAAGTCAGATCCAACACCACATCTCAAAAATCATTCACCATGACCAAGTAGGCTTCATTCCCAGGATGCAGGGATAGTTCAACATTCTCAAGACCATCAATGTAATTAAAGATATCAACATTAAAGACATGTAAAGGCAAGAACCTCATGATTTTATCATTGGATGCAGAAATAGCTTTCCATAAAATCCAGCATCCCTTCTTGATAAAAACCCTTGAACACCTAGGCATAGAAGGAACATACCTCAAAATAGTAAGTGCCTCTATGATAAACTCATAGCCTATATATTGCAAAATAAAAAGAAACTGAATGCATTTTCCCTGAAAACCAGAACAAAGCAAGAACAGTTAGACAAGAGAAAGATCAGGGCTCTCCAAATAGGAAAAAAAGAAAGTAAGTTATCTCTTTGCTGACATATGATCCTATACCTTGAAAATCCAAGAGAATCTGTCAAAAACCTCCTTGCACTGATAAAAGACTGGCAAAGTCTCGGGGTACGAAATAAATGTACAAAAGATAGTTATATTCTTATACACCAATAACAAACAAGCAGAGAACCAAATTAAAAGTGCAATCCAATTCACAATAGCCACACAAAAAATGAAATGCTACAGCATATTCCTAACCAGAGATATGAGAGAACTTTACAATGAAAACTACAAAACACTGCTCAAAGAAATCCAAGAAGACAGAAAATTGGAAAAATATTCCATGCTCATGGATTGGGAGAAACAACATTGTTAAGATGTCCATTCTACCAAAGGAAATCTACAGATTCAATGCAATACCATTTAATTACAAATATTATTCTTAGACCTGGAAATGACAATACAGAAATTCATATGGAAACATAAACAACTATGAACAGCCAAAACAATCCTTAGCAAAAGAAACAAAGCAGGAGGTATCATACTTCCAGACTTTAAACTTTACTATAAGTCTACAATAATCAAAACAGCCTAGTATTGGTACGAGAAAAGGCATAGGGACCAATGGAACAGGATAGAGATACTGGAAGAAAATCTCAATTTCTCAACCAATTCATCTTTGACAAAGCCTCCAACAACAACCACTGGGGAGAGGAGAACCTATTCACTAAATGGTGCTGGGGAAACTGGTTGATCGAAACAGGACCCCTACCTATGAACATACACAAAGTCAACTTTAAATGGATGAAAGATTTAAACATAAAACCTCAAATTATAAGAACCTTAGAAAGTGCAGGAGACACTCTTGTGGAAATTGGAATTGGCAACCATTTCTAGATCAAAACCCCAAGTGTCCATGCCATAAGAGATAAGAAAGACAAGTGAGCCAGGCTCGGTGGCTCAGTCTGTACTCCCACGGCTTGGGAGGCTGAGGTGAGTGGATTGCCTGAGCCCACTGGTTTGAGACCCACCTGGGCAACTTGGTGAGATCTCATCTCTACAATAAATCAAAAAATTATCCGGGTGTGGTAGCACGCGCCTATAGTTCCAGCTACTTGGAAGGCTGAGGCAGAAGGATCGCCAGAGCCCAGCAGGTCAAGGCTGTGGTGACCAGGAGTGGCCACCGCACTCCAGTCTGGGCAACAGAGTGAGACTCCAACTCAAAAAAAAAAAAAAAGAAGAAGATAGACAAGTGGTACCTCATCAGACTGGAAAGCTTCTGCAAAGCAAAAGAAACCATAAAGAGAGTGGGGAGACAGCCCACAGAATGGGAAAAAATATTTGCCAACTATATATCTGACAAAGGCTTAACATCTAGGATCTACAAGGAACTCAAATATGCCAAAAGGAAAAAAAACAAACATCCCCATTAAAAAATGGGCAAAAGACATGAATAGACACATCTCAAAAGAAGATATAAGGACAGTCAACCAACACATGAAAAAGTGATCAACTTCACTAATCGTCAGAGAATGCAAATCAAGCCGGGCTCGGTGGCTCAGCCTGTAATCCCGCGCCTTTGGGAGGCTGAGGTGAGTGGATTGCCTAAGCCCGTGGGTTCAGGACCTGCCTGGACAGCAAGACCTCAGCTCTACAATAAATCAAAAAATCAGCCGGGCGTGGTAGCGCATGCCTGTAGTTCCAGCTACTTGGAAGGCTGAGGCGGAAGGATCACTAGAGCCCAGCAGGCGAGGCTGTGGTGGCCGGGAGCAGCCACTGCACTCCAGTCTGGGCAACCGAGTGAAACTTCAACTCAAAAAAAAAAAAAAAAAAAAGAATGACCATCATTAATAAAACAAACAATAACAGATGCTGGCAAGCATGCAGAGAAAAAGGAATGCTTTTACACTGCTGGTGGGAATGCAAACTAGTGCAACCTCTTTGGAAGATAGTGTGGCAATTTCTGAAAGAACTAGAAATTGATCTTCCATATGACTCAGCAATCCCCCTATTAGGAATATACCCTCAGGAACGAAAATCATTCTGCAAAAAAGATACCTGCACGTGCATGTTTACTGCAGCATTATTCACAATAGCAAAAATATGGAATCAGCTGTTCTGCCCATTAAAATTGGACTGGATAAAACAATGTGGTACATATACACAATGGAATATTATGCAGCCATAAAGAAGGACAAACATATGAACTTCGCAGCAACTCGGATGGTTTTAGAGTCCATCATACTCAGTGATATATCACAGAAACAAAACCAAAGTACTGTATGTTTTCACTCATAAGTGGACCCTGAACATTTACCATAATACTTTAAGAAAGGAATTGGCAATAGTGGGATACTACCAGGGTGGGCACAACATTAATAAGGGTAGCTGATTTCAAACCAGGCAAAGTGGGGAAAAAAGGGAGGCCCAAACTTAATCTGTATGGTGGCCACTTTTACACCAAATCCTGAATTGTACCCCATATCTTTAAAATAAAACAAAAAAATCATCAAATCTGATGAGTTCAAAAGTTTTATTGAGCAATGAAAAAAGTATCTTGATAGCTGTTTTGCATTAAATAGAGAGTACTTTGAAAGTGCCTGAAGTGTAAACATGTAAGAATAAGTGCACATTTTTTATAAATAAATTCTGAATTTTTTTGGGTCCCCCCTCATACCATAATTAGGATTATTATGTTTTCCTGATTAACTGATCTTTTGGTCATAATGAAATAGACCTCTTTGTATTTGTACACTTGTTTTGAAGACTACTTTGTCAAATATTATTTTTATGGTTACTATTTATAAAATACATGTTCTCTATTCCTTTAATCCTCACTTATCTGCATCTTTATATTTAAATTATATTTTCTGTACACAGCATAGAGTTAACTATTGCTTTTTTAAAATTTAGTCTGGCAACTTACACCTTTTAATTGGAATGTTTAGTCTACTTATATTTAATGTGATTCTCATACTGCTAGACATTAATAGTTATGTATTCTTATTTATCTTTCTGTTCGCTTTTATTTTTTTCTGCTCTGTTTAACATACTCTTTTTTAGAGGTTTTTTTTTCCCCTTTTTTTCTTTGTTTTCCTCATTGGCTGTGAGGATCAAATATGTATTCTTAACTTATCAGTGGTTATTTAGAGTCAATATTGTCAAACTTCATATTTGACATATTGGTCTTCTTATATCTCACTTTACAAAGAAAAGAACCTTAATGTAGAAGAATTCAATATACTTGACCCTGTCCTTTGTTCTACTCTTGCTATATCTCTACTTCTACATACATTATCAACTTCACTTTATTGTGTCATCATCTTGTCCTTTATTTAATTAATTAATTAACTAATTAATTAATTATTTAGTTGGAGTCTCACTCTGTCGCCCAGACTGGAGTGCAGTGGCCACTCCCGGCCACCGCGGCCTCGACCTGCTGGGCTCCGGCGATCCTTCCGCCTCAGCCTTCCAAGTAGCCGGAATTACAGGCATGCGCTACCACGCCCGGCTGATTTTTTTGATTTATTGTAGAGCTGAGGTCTCGCTGCCCAGGCGGGTCTCGAACCCGCGGGCTCAGGCAATCCACTCACCTCAGCCTCCCAAAGGCGTGGGATTACAGTCTGAGCCACCGAGCCCAGCATCTTGTCCGTTAAACTGTAATTTATTTTAAAGGAAATTCAGAGAAGGAAGAGCATATGCTTCATATACACACCCATGTACTAGTCATTAATTATGCTCTTTTGTCCTTCTGGTATGCATGGCATCACATTTCCCCAGCTTGAAGAGCATCTTCTAGCATTTTCTGTAGTGCAGGTATACTGGTGACATTTTTCCCTCAGCTTGAATTTAATTTAAAATGTACACATCTCCTCATTTTAAAAGGATATTTTCCCTGGATATATACTTCAAAATACATATTTATCTTTATTCCTACATAGGTAGTATGTCTTTTTTAAAAATTTGTCTGCTTCCTAGGGTTTCTCTCCCTTTGTTTTTGACAGTTTGGTTGTGATGTACCAACATAGCTTTCTTTGGGCATATTCTACCTTGTGTTGGTTCTTCTCTGCATTTCCATTCTTGTTCTGGGACTCCATATACATGTCATTTAGGGTACTGGATATGTCTCACAAGTTTCTGGTGATCGGTTTGTTTGCTTTTCTTTCCTCTTTTTATTATTGAGACATAATATTTGTACATATTTGCGGGGTACATGTGGTACTTTGATACATGCATACAACGTGTAATTACCAAATCAGGATATTAAGGATATCCATCACCTCAAACATGTATCATTTCTTTGTGTTTGGATACATTTCAAAACTTGTCTTGTAAGTATCTTGAAATATACATTGTATTCTTAACTATAGTCACCTACTGCACTATTGAAGTCACTCTACTGTGTTATCAAACACTAGAACTTACTTCTTCTTATAATTGTATGTTTGCACCCATTAACCCACGTCTCTCCTTAGAACCACTCCCCTACCTTCTTAGTTTCTGGTAACCATCATTCAGTTCTCTACCTCCATTAGATTTCTTTTTTAGCTTCCATATATGAGTGATAACATACAATATTTGTTTTTCTGTACCTGACTTATTTCATTTAACCTAACAGCCTCCAGTTCCATCCATGTTGTTGCAGTAACAGAATTTCATTCTTTATTATGGCTCTGTAGTATTCCATGATGTAGATATATGATGTTTTCTTTACCTATGCTTCTGCTGCTGTACAGTTAGATTTATTCCATACCTTAACTTTGTGAATAGTGCTGCAATAAACATAAGAGAACACTGACATGCTGATTTCTTTTTCTTATTTTATTTTTGAGTGGAAGTCTCACTCTGTCATCCAGGCTGTAGTGCAGTGACACTCACAGCCACCACAGCCTCAACCTGCTAGACTCAGGCAATCCTTCTGCCTCAACCATCCAAGTAGCTGGAACTACAGGCATATGCCACCATGGTCAGCTAATTGTCTTTATTTATTGTAGAGAAAAGTTCTCACTAAGTAACCCAGACAGGCGATCCTCTCTCCTCCATCTCCCAAAGTGCTGGGATTATAGTATAAGCCCCACATCCTGCTGCTGATTTCCTTTCTATCAGATAAATAGCCAGTAGTGGAACTGCTGGCTCCAATGGCAGTTAAAGTTTCAGTTTTTCTGAGAAACATTCATGCTGTTTTCCATAACAGTTATACAGTTTACATTCTCACCAACAGTATATAAGAGTTCCTTTTTTTCAGCATCCTTACTAGCATCTTTTTTTGGGGGGGTGGGGGGTCTTTTAATAATAGCCATTCTAACTGTGGTAAGATGATATCTCTCTGTGGTTTTTATTTGCATTTTGCTAATTCGTGATATTGAGCAATTTTTTCACATACCTGTTGGCCATTGGTATGACTTCTTTTGAAAACTGCATATTAAAATACTTTACCCATTTTGAATGAGTTTTTTTTTTTCTATTGAGTTAAGCTCCTTGTGTATTCTGGATGTTAGTCTCTCATTGGATAAATAGTTTACAAATATTTTCTCTCGTTTAACAGATGGTCTCTTCACAGTTGATTGTTCTCTTTGCTGTGCAGACACTTCTTAAGTTTAATATAGTCGAATTTGTCTATTTTTGGCTTTGTTGCCTATGCTTTGGAGATACCGGCCATATCCTCTTTGCCTAGACCAATGTCCTTGAATGTTTCCTGTTTTGTTTTTTCTAGTAGTTTTATAGTTTGGGGTCTTACATTTAAGTCTTTAATTATTTTCAGTTTATTTTAGCATATGGTGAGAAATGAGAATCTAATTTCACTCTTCTACATATGAATAGCCAGTTTTCTGAAAAAGAATATGCTTTGCCCAGAGAGAGTTCTTAACACCTTTGTGAAATTTCAGTTGGATGTATATAGGTTGATTGATTTCTGGGTTCTCTGTTTTTTTCCATTGGTCTATATATTGTTATACCAGCACCATGCTGTCTTGGTTACTACCGTTTTGTACTATGCTTTGAAGTCTGGTAGTGTGATGCCTCTAGCTTGGTTCCTTTTGCTTAGGATAACGGTGGCTATTCAGGCTCTTTTGTATTTTCATACAAATTTTAGAATTTTTTTTTCTATTTCTGTAAAGAATAGCATTGGTATTTTAATAGAGATGCATTAAATCTATAGATTGTTTTTGATAGTATAATCATTTGAACAATATTAATTCTGCCAATACACAGGCATGGGGTTTTTTATTTTAGTGTGTCCACTTCAGTTATTTTCAACAGTGTTTGTAGTTTTTCTTGTAGAGACTTTTACTTCCTTGGTAACATTTATTCTTAGGTATTTTGTTTTATTTTTGTAGGTATTGCGAAAGAAATGCTTTCATGGCTTCTTTTTCAGCTAACTTGTTATCTGTATATAACAGCCCTACTGATTCTTGTGCTTTCTGTTTTCTGCAACTTTATTAAATTCTTTTATGAGCTTTTTGGTTGGGTCTTTAGGACTTCTTATATATGAGTTCATGTAATCTTCAAAGAGGGACAATTTTACTTCCATTTTACATTTGGATGCCTTTAATTTCGATTCCGTTTATATCTTTTGCTTACCTGATTGTTCTGGCTAGGACTTCCAGTATTATTATGAATAGGAGTGGTAAAATTTGGCATCTTTGGCTTGTTTCAGCTCTTCAAAGAAAGGCTATTAGCTTTTCCCCATTCTGTAAGATATTGGCTGTGGGTTTGTCATTTATGGCTTTTATTATGTTGAGATATGTTCCTTCGAAGCCTGATTTGTTGAGAGGTTTTATCATGAAGGGACATTGAATTTTATGAAATGCCCTTTCTGTGTCTATTGAGATGCTCAAATGGTTTTGCTTTTCTTTCTGTTAATGCGATGAATTGCATTTATGGATTTATGTCTTTGCATCCCTTCGATGTACTTTACTTGATTACTATGCGTTACCTTTTGACCTGTTGTTGGATTAAATTTGCTAATATTATATTGATTATTTTGTGTCTAAGCTCATCAAGAATATTGTCCTTCAGTTTTCTTTTGCTGTTGTTATATCTTTGTCTGATTTTGGTGTCAGGGCAATTCTGGCATTGTAGAATGAGTTGGGAAAAAAATTCCTCCTCTTCAATTTTTTTGAAACAGTATTTGTTTTAGATTTTCTTTATTAGCTTCTTGGAATTCATCAGTAAGGCCATTCAGTCCTTTTCTTTGGGCTTTACTGTGTGGGAAGACTTTTTATTACTAACTCAATTTCATCATTTGTTTCTGGGTTATTCAGGTTTTGTGTTTTTTTCTGGTTCAATCTTGGCAAATTGTAAGTGTCTAGAAATTTATCCGTTTCTTCTAGGATTTACAATCTGTTAGCACATAATGGTTTATAATACTCTCTGATAATCCTTTGTATTTCCCTTTTATCAGCTATAACATTTTCTTTCTTATTCTGATTTTGTTTATTTGAGTCTTCTCTTATTTTTTCTTGGTTAGTCTTGCTAGCAGCTTACCCATTTTATCTTTCCCAAAGACTAACTTTTTGTTTTGTTGATCCTTTGTATTGTCTTATTTTTAGTCTCAATTTCATTTAGATCTGCTCTGATCCTCATTATTTCCTTTTTTTATTAATTTGGGGTTTGATTTGTTTTTATTTACTAGTTCCAACGGTCCATTAGTAGGCTATTTATTTTAAATTTTCTTATTTTTAAAATGTAGGTATTATAAATTTTCTTCAGCACTGCTTTTGCTGTATTTGATAGGTTTTAGTATGTTGTTTTTCCATTTTCATAAAAGAAATAATTTTTTTCTTAATTTCTTCATTCGCCCAGTGGTTGTTTATGAGCAAGCTGTTTAATTTCCACGTGTTTGTATAGTTTCCAAAGTTCCTCTTGTTACTGATTTCTAATTTATTCCCTTGTGGTCTGAGAAGATATTTAATACCATTTTTTTCACATTTTCTTAAATTTGTTGATACTTTTTCTGTGACTTAACATATGTTCTATCATGGAAAATGTTCTATATGCTAATGAAATGACTATGTTCTGCGGTGGTTGGCTAAAATAATTGTATTTTATTTTATTTCAGTTTATATTATTTTATTTTAGAATTGTGAGGTACATGTGAGGATTTACTACATAAGCAAATTGTGTGCAGGTGAGACTTGGGCTTCTAGCAGGCCTCTCTCTCCCTGATGGTATACCTGGTACCCAGTATGTGGTTGTGTGCCCCTTATCTCTACTCACTCCCTCCCTCCTTGAAAAGTATCTCGCACCTGTTCTTCCCACCTCTGTGCTCATGTGACCAGTGATCAGGGCCTGCTTATGACTGAAAATGCACTGTATTCACTTGTTTCTCTGGTAGTTCATGTAGTGTGATGGTCTCCAGTTGCACCTATGCAGATGTAAAGGACATGATTTTATTCTTTATAGCTGTGTAATATTCCTTCATGTATATGTACCACAACACATTTTCTTTATCCAGCTCACTTTTGAGAGGCATCTGGGTTTGGTCCATGCCAGTGCTGTTGTAAATAGTGTTGCAAGGAATATACACATAGAAGGCTTTTTTTTGTTTGTTAGAGTAATTTATGTTCCTCTGAGTTCATTCTCAGAAGTAGAACTGCTGGATAATATGGTAGCTCAATTTTTAGTTCTTTGAGAAAATGCCACACTGCTTTTCAAAAAAACTGAAATAGTTTACATTCCCACCAACAGTGTAGAAGCATTCCCTATTCTCAACAACTATGCCAACATCTGTTGTTGGGTTTGTGTGTGTGTGTGTGTGTGTGTGTGTGTGTGTGTGTGTTTACTTTTTAATAATAATCATTCTTATATGTATTAGGTGATATCTCACTGTAGTTTTAATTTGATTTCTCTGATGATTAGAGAGGCTGAGCATTTTTTCATATTTTTTTATAGTTAAACTTCTTCCTTTGAGAAGTGTCTGTTCATGTCTTTTGTCCACTTTTTTTTGTTATAAAGATGTGGAGTACAATTCGGGGTTAGGTATACAAACGTTGATTATGCAGTTACCCTTGTTGATGAGGTATGCCCCTACCTCCCCTAGCAGTTTCCCTCAACTGCCAATCCTACCCCCCTCTCCCGACAGTTTCCCACTACTGCCAAACCCTTTCTTATAGTATTATAATTGTTCAAGTTCTGCTTATGAGTGAGAACATATGGTACTCTGTTCTTTGTTTCTGTGATAGATCACTGAGTATGATCGACTCCAAATCCATCCAAGTTGCTGCTATATGTTTGTCTTTCTTTATGGCTGCATAATATTTCATTGTGTATATGTACCACATTTTTTAATCCAGTCCAGCTTCGATGGGCAACATGGTTGGTTCCATGTTTTTGCTATTGTGAATAGAGCTGCAGCAAACATATGTGTGCAGGTATCTTTTTTGTAGAATGATTTGAGTTCCTCTGGGTATAATCCCAATAGAGGAAATGCTGGGTCATATGGAAGGTCAATTTCTAGTTCTTTCAGAAATCGACACACTGTCTTCCAGAGAGGTTGCACTAGTTTGCATTCCCACCAGCAGTGTAGAAGCATTCCTTTTTCTGTTGCTGTTTGTTTTATTAATGATGGCCATTCTTACTGGGGTTAGGTGGTATCTCAATGTGGTTTTGATTTTTTGCCCACTTTTTATTGGATTATTAGCTTTTTTCTTATAAATTAGTTTGAGTTCCTTGTAGATCCTGGATGTTAAGCCTTTGTTGGATGTATACCTTGCAAATATTTTTTTCCATTCTGTGGGTTGTCCCTTTATATTCTTGATGGTTTCCAGTACTGTGTGAAAACTTTATCCTTGATAGACTCCCTTCAGCCTATCTTAGCTTTTGCTGCATTTGCTCTCAAGGATTTGACCCTGAATGAATTCATTGCCTGCTCTATGTCCAAGAATGTGTTCACTAAGTTTTTTTCTAAGATTCTAACAGTTTGAGATTTCACAGCTAAGCCCTTGATCCATTTTTAGTTAATTTTTTCTATATGGTGATAGATAGGGGGCCAGTTTAATTATTTTGTGGGTGGTTAGTCAGTTTTCCCAGCACCATTTGCTAAATATGGTTTCCTTTTCCCAATGTGTGTTTTCATCAGCTTTGTCAAAGGTGAGTTGGTTGAAGGTTCATGGTTTTATTTCTGAATTATCTGTCTTGTTCTGTTGGTCTATACATCTATTTTTGTACCAATACCACATTGTCTTGGTTACTGAAGCTGCATAGTAAAATTTAAAGTTTGGAAGTGTGATGCCTCCAGCTTTGCTCTTTTTGATGAAGATTGCTTTAGATATTTGGGCTCTTTTTTTGCTTCCATATGAACTTCTATATTTTCTAGGCCTGAAAAATGATGCTGGCAATTTTATAGGAATTATATTGAATCTGTCAATTTTCTTGGTTTGAATGGACATTTTAATGACATTGATTCTTCCAATCCATGACCATGAGATGTTTTTTCATATGTGTTAACCTTGATTTCTTTGATCAGTGTCACTCTGTCACCCAGGCTGGAGTGCAGTGGCACACTCATAGCCCCCACAGCCTCGAACTGCTAGGTTCAGGCGATTTTTCTGCCTCAACCTTCCAAGCAGCTGGAACTACAGGTGTGTACTACCACATTTGGTTAATTTTTAAAAATATTTATTGTAAAGTTGAGGTGTGACCAAGTTGCCCAGGCTGGTCTTGAACCCCTGGGCTCAGGCAATCTTCTTACCTCAGGCTCCCAAAGTGCTGGGATTACAGGCTTGAGCCACTGTGCCCAGCCTTGAGCTGTGTTTTATACTTCTTATTGTAAAGGTCTCTTTAATTAGATGGATGAAAATGTATTTTATGATTTTGTTGCTATTATGGATGGGATTGCATTTTTTATTTGTTTCCAACTTGCTTATTGTTGGTGTATAGAAATACACCTGTCTTTTGTGTAACAATTTTGTATCCTGTGACTTTACCAAAGTCATTAATCAGCGCAAGGAGGTTTTTGACAGATGCTTTAGGGTTTTTTAGGTAAAGCATCATATCATCTGCTAAGAGAAATAACTTAGCTTCTTCTTTTCCTATTGAGATACTCCTATTTCTTTCTCCTGCCTGAATTGTTCTATATAGAACTTCCAGTATTATGTTAAATAGAAGTGGTGATAGTGGGCATCTTTGCATTGTTCTACTTCCTAGGGGGGATGTTTTCAGTTTCTGCCCATTAAGTATGATGTTGGCTGTCCATTAGGTATGATGTTGGCCTTTTATTTTTTGAAGAATGTTCCTTTGATGCCTAGGTGTTTGTTTTTAACAAGAAGGGATTTTTTTTATAATCTTGATAAATTGATCTTTTAATTGTTATATTATCACCTTCTTTGTCCCTCTTTACTGTTTTTGACTTAAAGTATTTTTATTTGATAGTTTCCATTTGTGTGGAGTATCTCTTACATTCTATCATTTTAAAGATATATACTTCTTTTCAGTTGAAGTGAGTTTCTTTGTTACGCAATCTATAGTAAGGTCATACTTTTATTTTATTTTCCATTCAGGCAATCTAAATATTTTAAATCCAAATTTAATTCAATTATATTCAAGATAATTATTGATAGGCAAGAATTTATTTCTGTCATTTCATTAATTGTTTTTCATTGTTTTGTATATCCTTTGTTCCTTTATTTGAATTGTATTATCACTGTGGTTTAAGAGTTTTTTGTAGAAAAAGGAGAAAAGACTTATATGTCCTTTATCCTTTTCATTTGTATGTTTGCTTTACTAGCAAGTTTATATGTTTGTGTGTTTTCATAATGTTGAATATAACCTTTCACATTCATATGTAGAATACACTAAAGTATTTCTTGAAGGGAAAGTCTAGTGGTGATGAGTTATTTCAGTATTTGCTTGTCTGAGAAAGACTATTTCTCCTTCATTTGTGAGGGATAGCTTTGTTGCATGTAGTATTTTTGGCTGACAAGCTTTTTGTTTGTTTTTCTTTCAGAATTTTGAATATATCATACCCTCCTCTTCTGGACTGTAAGTTTTCTACTTAAAAATTAACTGTTAGTCTAATGAAGGTTTCCTTACCTGTGATTTGACACTTTTCTCTTGCTGTTTTCAAAATTTTGTCTTTTACTTTAGAAAGTTTGAATATAATATGACTTGACAAAGGCCTTTTAGGGCTGATACTATTTGGTGATCTTTTTACCACTCTTGCTAAACTTGAGACGTTTCCAGCTATTATCTTGTCAAATAGGTTTTCCATAACTTTATCCATCTATTCTCTTTCTGGAACTTCCCAAAGTCAATATTTGATCACTTTATTGGATCTCATATGTCACCTAGGCTACTTTCATTCTTTTTAATCTTTCTTTCTTTCTTTTTTTTTTTTTTTGGCTAACTGGGTCATTTAAAAGACCTGTCTTCAAGTTCAGCCATTTATTCTTCTTCCTGATCTGGTATATTGTTAAAGTTCTCAATTGTATTTTTTATTTTATTGATTGCATTCTTCATTTCCAGGATTTTGTTTAGTTCTTTTTTTAAAAAAAATAATATTATCACTTTATTATATTTAGTGGTGTGATCAAAATTCTAGATGTTGAATATTCTTAGCAAATATGGAGTCAGAATTTATGAAGCAATTTACTCACTGGAGATTACCAAGAGGATGATAGGAAAAGTTTCAATTATTCAGGCCACAAACAAAGCATTCCAAACTCAAATTTTTAGTATAGATAGCTCTTTGGAATAAACTCTTATGGCATGCTATAAGATCTTGATGTTACTTTTAGATAAGCTCAATAATGTGACTTTAAGTTCTTTTTTCCCTAATCAACAAAGATAATCACTAAATGTAGAAAAGAGTTAATCTCTAATAACATAGTATTCACCACTTCATGTTTAACTAAAATTAATTATGCTTCCTCAACCAACAAAATATTCCTGTGAGCTACAAGTTTGTAATTTTTACGTGTATAAATCCCGCTTGTGGGATAAGCCAATTTTTAAACATAATTTCAAAGTATAATGAAACACAGTCATTTTAATGCAATTTCAGAGTATAATACAACACAACTAAAACTGTAAAACATAAGTCAAGATGACTCAACCAATGTTATAATTGTAGGAATTTGAATCCTTAGAGGGAATTTGAAATGTTTAAATGCCTAAGAAGCCTTAAGAAAAAATTTCTTTGAAAAGTCCCAATTATTTTTAAACTTGAAATTTGTAAAACATATGTGAGCCTGACATATATATGTGGTCACAAGTTAAAACTACTTGAGACTGTTGCTGGAGGTCTGTGAGCTACACCTGAAAAACTCAATAACCAGTAGGATGCACAAAAGTTGATATCCTTGACGGTAACCTAGGCTCTTCTCACCTATCCTGCCTATGCTTCTTCACTGGGACACAGTCTAGACCTGTTTTCTCCATATTTTAAGTTACCATTTTTTATTTTAAAAAAAAGAAAAGATAAAAAGAGTATAATGAGTGATGTAAAATGAAAAGTGGAAAAAAAATCACTTTTCTTATTCAAACAATACACTAGAGGGATCCCTGCCTTGTGCACACACCTGGTCCCGGAGACAGAAGAGAAAACGATAGGAGGGCAGTCTAGGGTTCAACAGAGCCCAAGTGGTCACACTGTGACCTGTGTTTCAGAGTTATTTTAGTGGGCTTTCGGAGAAGTGTGGTCAGTAGTTTCAACTGTAAACCATTGCTGTCAAGTGGAAGTCTAATAGGGCACAGACATTCTTCGTACTTTCTCCTTTACCACTGAAAAGAATATGGAAACCCATTTCCAATAGGTAATAAACATTTTTTCTTTTGCTTTTTTCTTTTCCCAAGACATATTTATAGCAGTTCTGGCAATGTCAAACTGGGTATGGATATTTTAAACAATTTATTTTCAATATGGAGACAACTTCTGAAGTATACGTTGTTCATTTACTTGCTCAGGAAAATAGACAAGCAAGCAAACAAAAGCAAGAGGGGCCTAAGATATTAAGTGATGAAGCATGGCTCACATTTTCTAATCCTGTTCATCAGATGGTACCTGGCTGTCTGCCGAGCCTCTGGGAATGTTACCTGAAAGCTTTCCGTAATTGTACTGGTACCTCTTGAGAAACCTGGGCTGGGAAATTCTGGGATTCTACAGCAGCTTGCTCTGGGATCACCCATCCCTGTTTCAGAGCCACCGATTTCAGAGGTAGACTTGAAAACAAAGGGTTCTGCATTTGTCTGGAATAGTATGGTGAAGCTATGACAGCAAGGAGGAGTTTGGGGAACCTGCTGCTGACACCTGTGTCGGCCAACGCACCATTAAAACGTTTAGGGACGGCCTTCAAAGTGGCTCCCCCACCTGCAGCCACCACCTTCGTCCACTGCCTCCATTGTCCTGCGTTCCTAAACTTGCAGTCTTCTCTGTTTTCCCACAAGCCCTCCCTTCCCTGGCAGCGGCCTCAATGTGTCCAGGTGCAGGAAACACTGCCACAGCCCCTGGCCACCTCCTTGCCATGCGGCAGTTGTCGCTCAGCAGCCTCTTCCTCCCTGAGACTCCTGTGGAAAGTCCCTGACATCACTGCTGTGAAATGTTCTCCCTGACCAGCTGAGCACACAGGTTGACCTGCAGGGACCACGGCTGCTCTGCCTTCAGCCACTGCTCACAGACAGATGTACTTCATCTGATACCTCCTGAAGAACACAACACCTCCTAACTAATAGGAAAAACAGTGCACAAACATTCCATTACCTGTCATAATTCAGACAGCAAATGTACACGTTATTTTCAACCCCAAACCTCCATAACAAGATGCCCAAATTCTGCTCCATAAAATGCCATGGTGTGGGAGGGAGGGTGTGGTCAGATAAGTCTGGGAATTCCCTTTGACAAATTGTCCCCTTGGCGCAGCCCAGCTGAACATGGCACAGGTCTGAGACTTCCTGTGTGAAAGTGGTGTCACATGGTTTCAACTGGAATTACTTTATCAGGCTAGATCTTCCACCACTGCCTGATACTCTTTAGTAGGTAGGAGAAAACAAATCCAGGAGCTAGAAAGCAAATTGTGATAATCACAACTGAAATTACTGGAGAGTGCTCCAAAGATAATTTAGTCCATGCAGTCATTTTAGAAATGAGAAAACAATAAGCTCTGAGAATCACAGGCAGCATTCCTAGAGTAAACCCCATCTTTGAACTGCAAAAGTGGTGGTCTTTATATTGGCAGGGTGCATCCCCGCCTCTCACTGTGTATAGATGGGAAGCTGAGCATAACTGCTTACAGTGCAGAAAATTATCTAAAACGTAACAACATCTTGTGTCTTGTATTTGGGAGATTTATCTGGATATCTGAATTTATCCCTCTTCAACTCCTAAAAAGACACAAATTTTGAAAATATTCCTTGCCTTACTAAAATACTGAGCTTATATCATATAATTCATGCTTTTAAAAAGTACAATCAATTAGAACAAAATTATTTGTATAATTTCTTTCTTTTTTTTATGTTGAACTTCACTATACTTGTATAATTTCTTTTAAAAATATTATTTTGGGTGGAAAACAAGATGTACTTCATCTAATACCTCTAAAAAATGAAAAAAGAGGAAAATAATGTAGTCTGGGTAAACATTTTTTTTCCTTTACAAGAAGAAGAATTAGATAAGAAGCAAACAGTCATAGTGCAATTGGATCCCGGTGCAGAAACAAGATTGGATTTTAAACCTTAACTGTTAAAAATAAGAAATATGATGGCTGGGTTCAGTGCTCAGCCTGTAATCACAGCACTCTGGGAGGCTGAGGCGAGTGGATTGTCTGAGCCCACGGGTTCGAGACCAGCCCAGGCAATTTGTCGAGACCTCATATCTCCAATAAATTTTAAAAATTAGCCAGGTGCTGTAGTACATGCCTATAGTTCCGGCTACTTGGAAGGCTGAACCCAGCAGGTCGACTCCGGGGTGACTGTGAGTGTGTTACTGCACTCCAGCCTGGGTGACAGAGTGAGACTCTAACTCAAAAAAAAAAAAAAAAAAAA
>NW_007252745.1:120700-131010 GCF_000164805.1 Carlito syrichta
AAAAAAAAAAATATATATATATATATATATATATATATGGAAACTTATTTTTTGATGATTCAGATATTTAGAATTGAAAGGTGGCCAACTAGACTGGAAAGTTAATGCAGAGTTTCCCAGCATTATTCTTAAAAGTTTATCTTCAAGAGAAGAATTTTTTAAAATAATTGTATAATTAATTTACTGTCAGTATCTAATTTAAGTACACAATGTCACTGATGATGGATTATTTTGACTACAGTACTACAGTCCCATTTAAATACTAGTTTTGTTTATGCTTTTGTCTTATTTTTTCAAAAAAAGTGTAATTACCTTGACATAGGCAAGTCCTATGAGCGTCTCAGGTAAAGAACATGTCATCATGCTATGTCTATGTTGTCATTTTCCCCTCAGCTTTCTTTACTGGCTTCTGTGTGGTTATTTTTATTGCAGAAGTTATTTCTCTCCTATTTTATTGTCCTTGCTGTGTGTGAGAGCCAAGCTCTTGTTGTCTCATCCACCACTTTCCAATCCCCCCTGTCCCTGCTTTCCTCTGCCCATTTCCCTTGGTAAGCATCTCCTGGGAGCGTTCCCACATACAAAGGTGATGGCTGAAACACTGAGCTTAACTCTTACTGGATTTTTATTTAATTTTCTCAAGAACCTCTTAACAAGGAGAGCAAGAAGAGAGGCTGAATAGTGGGATAGCAAGTGAACGGTCTTCTCTTGGTTGTGCCAGATTTCCATGAGCACCAACCACACAGAAATCAGACACACATGAGAAATTTTTTTTTGTGGTTTTTTTTTCTTTAGCCCTTTCAATATATCATTCTACTTTATGCTGATTTACATGGTTTCTGCTAAGATATCCTCTTATAGGTCAATAACACCAGCACTTTGGGAAGCTGAGGCAGGAGGACACATTAGAATTTTTAACAGACCCCAGGCTTGTAAGAACAGACTGATGGTTCTATAGCCATGGTAAAAGTGAGGACCAGGATTGACTCTGCAGCTGTTTGATCAATCCATGAGTCCTATATCCAAGGGAACACCAACTAACAACTCTGAGTGCCAACCAGGAGGAAACCCATTCCACTCACCCCTGGCCACTTGCCTCAGTGAACACATGTCTGAGAGGCAGCCGTGAGGAGCAGAGCCTGCCTGCGTCTGAAGGCCAGTTAACCAGGATTACTCCATTCAACAAGCAAACTTCCCAAGACCCAGCCATCTGCAACACTCTTGCTTGAAGGACCCTGCTTCTAAAGAAGAAATCAACCTACCCTTACCTCTGAGGTTCAACAATCATTGAACAACATTCCTCCCCAAACCCCTATGACAGACCAGAGCCTCACTTTGCTCTCAAAAACTGCAAGCATGGCTGTGACTTCATAAGTAAGGAATGAATTTAACTTTGTGCTTTTGTTTCTGGTGCTGAGTGTGGTCTCATCCTTCAAAACACAAAAAACACTAAAATAAATACTTATTTATTACAGCAATATTTAAGACAGCAACAAAAGTATTTTTAGCTGCTTTTTACATGTAAAGAAACTAAGGTTAAAACAGGTAAAGTGAATTGACCTTGGACCCAAGTTTGACTTGTAGTAGAGAGCCATAAGGATTTTCTAAAAATCTGGCTGGGTGCAGTGGCTCATGCCTATAATCCCAGCACTTTGGGAGGCCAATACAAAAGAATTGCTTGAGTCCAGAAGTTTGAGATCATCCTGGGCAACATAGCGAGACCTCGTCTCTGCAAAAACAATTTAAAAAATTAGCCGGGCATGGTGGCACATGTTTGTAGTCTCAGCTACTCAAGAAGCTGAGGCAGAAGAGTAGTCTGAGTCCATGAGGTTGAGGCTGTTGTGAGCCATGATTATGCCACTGCACTTCAGCTTGGGCGACAGAGTGAGACCCTGACTCAAAAAAAAAAATGAACAAATTAAATAACATTTTTTGTCTAAAACCATATGTTTCGTAATTTCAATTAGTGACTTTACTTAAAGAGGTTTTAGTTATCTCTGAATATTTGCTACGTGGAAAAATGCATCTGAGAATTTTTTAAATGAGGCAAATTGATTTTGTATTTAGAAAATTTTCTTCTACCTACATTCTCTTTCCTTAGGTTTTGAGCTGAAATTGTCAATGAAACTGAAACCAGATTCTCACTGAGGTTATTATTATATCACTTAAACCGTTGCTATGGGATCAATATAAAATGAAGCACAAAACCATTTGCAAGACACATGATCATCTTTGTCATTTACGCTTAATGCCATGACAAAATTATGTTTTTAATCATGGATCTTATCTTTGTCATAAATAAATACCCTGCTGAAGTCATTTTATGTGTTTGATATGAAAAGCAAATCTAGTATAAGAGGTACGAAAAGCAGAAATATTGGAATACATTATATTTCATGTAAGGATAATAATTTATTATTTTCACATTTTCAATACAAAAGGTTATATTTTTTAAATGCTGCTCATGTAAAAATAGTCAAATAATTTGAATACTATACTATAATTAAAAAATGATTTTACTAGAAATATAGGCAAATTATTTTACTAAAATATCTGACGTGGAAAAAATTGTAATTGGTAGAGTGTCAATAAAAGACTTAAATAGCAAGTGATGGTATAAGGACTAATCACATTTAAAATTATATTTTCTTCTTCTTTCTCATTGCAGAAATCTGTTACATCCTCATCTCTTCATTGTCATGTCTCATTATCCAGCACCTTTCTCTCTGTCCCTCACTTCCTGCTGTCATAGTGACCACTCGTACAGAAGAACAGATTAATGCACATAAGAGAGGTCTGATCATCCTGACACCTTTGTTTCCCTTTCGTTAACCTCTCATCTGGGAACAAGCTCTCCTTGGTTTATTCATTCTCTGTTTTGACAAGTGCTTAACACAACACAGTATTACAACTGGTAATACTACAACAATTCCTACCCAAGGCACTCCCAATCCACGTGGTACTCTAACTCAACTCCTAAAGAGAATCTTTTCTGTCACATCCCCTCATTCATGTACAGGATTCCCATAGCCTGCGGTGTGCAGCAGTCATCAATAATTGTGTGTTGACAGAGTGAACAGAAGTACATGTGTCTTGTCCTCTGTAACAAGTAGGCATATATTCCTCGAAGTTAAACAAACAAGCAAGCACGTCTTTCTTCTATTGTTGCTCTTCAATAGAATTCCTACATATACAAGAATTGAGAATACAGATTGCAAATGAGGCCATCTATGAATACAGTTGCCTCGTCTTACTCCAAAAACACTACTTCAGGCCTATAGGGCAAGTATGTAAGTTATTATCGGATCTGGGACTTAAACCTCAAAAGATTAAAAGAAAGTCCTAGATGAAGTTAGGTTTCCAACAATTTCAAGACTGCAGATCCTGTGGTCTTCCCCACTCATGATGGTCAATTCCAACTTGGTATTAGTCATCATATATGACTGAATCACAGTTGAGGAGGAAGAATTCATTTAACCAGAATTAACAACTTGGTGCTTTCCATTTTCTGAATTTGAGTCGGTCAATTCACCAATAAAACTGGCTTATATTATACACTTAAGAAGAACTTGGTAGAGAAATACATGGACTATTTGACTCTAGAAGAAAACCTAGAATACACTTACATTGAGTTTCAGATTCAGTGTCTGAATGTAACTGCTTATAACTGCACGGTGAGAAAACTGGACCAGAGAAGTAACTGACAGGCACCCTCAGGAGTTGCAGATCCTAGGGTCTAGATGTTGCCCCTGAGGGACATCCCCTCTGCTGAGAACCAGATGCGTGTTGCTGGATTCATGTCCCTGGTACCTGTTCTAGCACTGGTTCTGCTCTATGGACGGACCTGGCCATTCAATCAAATATATTTATGATATAAATATGTACATATCAAGTATAATATATTATGAATAAATATTATAAGTATATATGTATATATTATAAACATTAAAATATGCCCATATGTATACAATAATAATATATAAAAATGTCCTTAATGAGAAAGCCTGTTTGACTCCAGCACAGACCTAGGCTCAAACCCTGGCTTTGATATTGACTATCTGCGGCCCTTGGCTGTCACCCCTCTGAGCCACAGTTTCCTCATCTACCTTATCTATAAATGAACTTAATGATGTCTACTTTATGGGATTGTGGGAAGGATTACAGGTGACAATACAGCATAGAACCTAGAATATGGAGAGCATTCAATTAGTCTTGAATATAAGACAAATTTGAAAAATTATTTTTCCATCAAGTTTAACATTCACTGTAGAATCTGCTTACACTAAATTTTCTCAATAACTCATTTTCATGGTTGTTGAACTTTAGCTAAGCTCATCTTTATAACATTATAAATTCCAAATTTAAGAGATGAAACAATATTAGTGTTTCTTTTGTTTTGATATCTAAGAAGCCTGAAGAGAAGACTTTAAATCTTATGAAGCATGTATTAACTGTCCATTTAAAAAGTCATTTGCTCTTTCAAAGCACACACCTTGCTTACTCAAATTTCTACTGATATTTCTTCCAGAATGGCAAAATTCTCACAAGTGACTCCTAGTACTGGAAACGACTTTTATTGAATTTTTTTTCCAGGAAGAAACAATGCCTGAATAAGAAACCCCTAACAGACTATCCTGAGAGGCTGCCATCCTTCCAAAAGCAAAAGATCCATCTCACCAAGGCAGTGCAAAACTGCAAAGGACACAGACAACGACTCCAGAGAAACAAGGGGCAGGGTCCTGTCGTCTTCCGTCAGCCTTTGGGCTCTTCTGGCACTGCCCCTACCTCACCCTCCTGAAAGGGAAAGAACTGCACCTGAGTCACGTAGCAGCTGCTGGGTTACACCTGAGATTGTACTCCAAAGTCAGGGTGCCTGCCCTTAGGAAATGGACTTTCTCGTGCTGCTACTCTGCTCCTACCCTCTCCCTGTTCTTCAACAAGAAAGCAAAGGAAGTTCCCCTCCAACTGTGTTGAAGTTGACTGCCCTGTAGCCACTCCTCTTTCAACAGATTTATCACCATGGTGCACACAATTATTGCAGCCCATTCCCAGCGGGAACGGGCCGGCCTACGCAAAAAAGATGGATCCCACTCAGACAAAATGCCTAACCTAGGAAGTATGCTTCACACATGGTCCAGGTGATTACATATTGATTTTAAATTTTAAGCCAATTACTTTGCTGGGAAAGCAGTGTCTTTAACACATTAACACAGAAAAGTCATGAAAATTGTGCTGGAATTTTCTAAAAGTCATTAGGGAATAACAACCCATACACAGATTGTCCACTACGTATGCAGGCACTTTCATCTGTAGGCTGAGAGTGTGGGCATCTCTAAAACTAATGTAACTAGATGCTGAAATTGTACCTGAATCTTGATTCTGGTCAAGGCACCCAAGAGAAGAACAGTAGAAGGTTCCAGAGCAGAGATGCCAGACGTGTCCAGCTGGAGCCTGCTTGGGAATCCATAGCTTGACATCCACACTGAGAGCATGAAACAATCTGAGGGAGGGTCCTTTGGGGGTGAGCTCAGTCCTTTCTTCCTCCTCACATGGCAACAGGATGGGGATGCCCCTCCCTTGTCTTCAACTGAGCTGGGAGGGGCCTGGGAGCTTAGCGCCCTCCAAGGACCTTGGGAATGGCATCACCTTGACACCAGCCAAAGTCTATGCTTCAAAGTCTATGCCTCACTCTACACTGGGCAGTATAAGAGGAAGAGCACCTTTGCAGTGGCCAGGCATAAACCTCATGTCAGAGGGTAGCCAGGTGCCGGCCTCACATGCGTCCAGGGACATTAGTTGAAAGAGCTTTAGGGACCACCTGCAAAGAAGCCATGAAGTCACTTGGAGAGAAAGTACCATCCACTACTTTAGTCACGTGGAAGCCATGACAACAATGAGGCTGGGCTGGCCATGAGGTACTCTGGTCTCTACCTAATAAACCAGCAGCTTGGCTGCAACATGCTACCTTGGGTGTAAGTCATGAACGCCATATCCACAAATGCTTCTTTACTTGGTCAGTTCATGACAACAACATTACCTCAGAGGTAAAAAGTAATCGCCTTAGTCATTGGGGAAGCATTATAAATCATCATTTTTCCCTAATTCTTTTAAAAATAGGCTCAGCATCATAAGAAAACTACCTACAATAAAAGTCCTGGACCAAATGGCTTTCCAGCGGAGTTCCACAAGACAAACAAGGAGGAGCTGATACCAATCCTATTGAAAGTATTCCAGGCAATCGAGTAAGACGGAACTCTCCCCAAATCTTTTTGTGAAGCTAACATTACACTATTACCCGAACTGGGAAAAGATCCAAAAACCAAAAGTTTCTCTTTTCCCCACATCCTTTCCAGCATTTGTTGTTTTTGGAGTTATTGATGATGACCATCCTGATTGGAGTTAGGTGGTATCTCAGTGTGGTTTTAATTTGCATTTCTTTGACGAATAGGTTGGTTGAGCATTTTTCATGTATCTGTTGCCTGCTAATGTCTATTCATATCATTTGCCCACTTTTTAATAGGGCTGTTTGTTTTTCTCTTTTCAGCACATTTGAGTTACTTGTAGATTCTAGATGTTAGGCCTTTGTCAGATATACAGTTGGCAAATATTTTTTCCCAGTCTGTGGGCTGTCTCCTAGCTCTCTTGAATGGTTTCTTTTGCTTTGAAGAAACTTTTCAGTTTTAAGTCCCACTATATCTTATGTGCATTTGGGGTTTGGATCAACAATTGGTTGCCAGTTCCAATTTCTATAAGGGTGTCTCCTGCACTTTTTAAGGTTCTTAGAGTTTGAGGTTTTACTTTTAGGTCTTTGGACCATTTAGAGTTGATTTTTGGGTATAGTTATAGGTAGGGGTCCTGTTTCAATCTTCTGCATGTGGTCAGCCAGTTTTTCCAGCACTGTTTACTGAATAGGTTCTTCCTCTCCCCAGTTGTTGCTAATGGAGACTTTGTCGAAGATGAGATTGTTGAGAAATTGAGGTTTTGATTCTGAAATTTCTATCCTGTTCCATTGGTCTATATGCCTGTTTTGTACCAACCAGGCTATTTTGATCAATGTAGCCTTATAATAAAGTTTAAAGTCTGGAAGTGTGACACCTCCCGCTTTGTTTCTTTCACTGAGGATTGTTTTGGCTATTCATGGTCGTTTATATTTCCATATGAATTTCTGTATTGTTGTTTCCAGGTCTAAGAAGAATGATGTTGGTAATTTAATGGGTATTGTGTTAATTCTGTAGATTACCTTGGGTAAGATGAACATCTTAACAATGTTGATTTTTCCAATCCATGAGTATGGAATATTTTCCCATTTGTTTGTGTCTTCTTGGATTTCTTTGAGCAGTGTTTTACAGTTTTTAATGTAAAGATCTTTCACTTCTCTGGTTAGGAAGATGCCAAGGTATTTCATTTGGGGGGAGGGGGGCTATTGTGAATGGAATTTTGCTTTTTATTTGGTTCTCTGTTTGTCGTTGATGTATAAGAATACAACTATCTTTTGCATGCTGACTTTGTACCCTGAGACTTTGCCAAAGTCCTTTATCAGTGTGAGAAGGTTTTGACAGATTTTCTTGGGTTTTCAAGATATAGAATCATATCATCAGCAAAGAGGAATAACTTGACTTCCTCTTTTCCTATTTGATATCCCTGATTTCCTTCTCTTGTCTGATTGCTCTAGTTAGGACTTCCAACACCATGTTGAACAGGAGAGATAAAAGTGGCAGCCTTGTCTTGTTCCAGTTTTCAGGGGAAATGCTTTCAATTTCTGTACATTTAGTAATTTGTAGCTGTGGGTTTATTGTAGCTAGCTCTTACTATTTTGAGTTATGCTCCCTCTATGCCTAGATGTTCAAGTTTTTTGATCAAGAAGGGATGCTGGATTTTATCAAAACCTTTTTCTGCATCTAATGTTATAATCATGTGATTCCCATTTTTACATCTGTTGATGTATTTAATTGCATTTATGGTCTTGTGGATATTGATCCAGCCCTGCATCCTGGGATAAAGCCTACTTGGTCATAGTGGATGATTTTTCAGATGTGTTATTAGATTAGACTTGCTAGAATCTTATTGAGAATTTTTGTATGCATGTTCATCAGGGATATTGGCCTGCAGTTCTCTTTATTTGTTGGATCTTTACCCGGTCTGTGTATCAGTATGATGTCAGCTTCATAAAATGGTTTGGAGAGAGTTCTGTCTTTCTCAATTGCCTGGAATACTTTCAATAGTATTGGTATCAGCTCCTCCTTGTGTGTTTTGTAGAACTCTGCTGGAAAGACGCCTGGTTCAGAACATTTTTCTGTGGGTAGTTTTCTTATGATAGAGTTGGTTACCTGGGTTGCTATTGGTCTATTTAAGGTCTCAATTTCTTCTTGTTCCAATCTTGGGAGGTTGTATGATGTCAGAGAGTCCTCCATTTCATTTAGGTTTTTGAGTTTGTTTCCATACAGGTGTGCATAGTAATCTCTAATAATTTTCTGTATTTCTTCAGGATTCATTGTAATTTGATCTTTTACATTTTTTTATTATGTTTATTTGGGCTTTCTCTCTCTCTCTCTCTCTCTCTCTCTCGTTTGGACATTCTGGCTAGGGGTCTATCAATCTAGTTTATCTTTTCAAAAAAAATAGCTTTTTGTTTCACTGATTTTTTTTTTCTGTGATATTTTTGTCTTCTAGGTCCTGTGTTTGGGCTTTTACTTTGATGATCTGGATTCTTCTGCTGAAGTTAGGGTTTTGGTGGTCTTGTCTTTCCAGTTCCCTTAGGTGATTTGTTATGCTGTTAACTTGTGATCTTTTCAGTTACTTGATATGTATTCCTAAAGAAATGAATTCCTCCTTCGGTATTGATTTCATGGTATCCCAGACATTTTGGTAAGATGTATCTTTATTTTCATTTGTTTTCAAAATCTTTTTTCTTTTTTTGGAAAGTGAGAAACAGAATTTATTGAGAGAACAGAAAAGCTCCCACAGTGGAAGGGTACCTGAAGGGGTTGCCCATTTCCAGAAATCTTTTAATTTCTGCTTTGATTTCCATGTTGACTCAGGAGTTGTTCAGCATCATACTGTTAGTGTTGATGTCTTTGTGGGTTTCAAGGAAATTTTGCTGGTGTTGATATTTATTTTTATTCCACTATGGTCTGAGAAGGTGCATGGCAGTATTTCCATCTTATGAAATTGATATGGCTGAGCATGTGATCAATTTTGGAGTATGTTCCATGTGGTGATGATAAGTAAACTGTATATTCTGTGGTTATTAGGTGGAGTGTTTTGTAGGTCCATTTGGGTGGCCCATTCTTTAGACCTATTAAATACATTTGGCCAAGTGTCAAATTGAGGTCCCGGATCTCCTGGTTGATCTTTTTGCCTCAATGATCTATCTAGGGTTGTTAGTGGGGGATTTAAGTCCCCAGCTGTGATAGTGTTAAGACTCAATATTTTTTTTTAGTTTGCCTAGATGCTACTTTATAAAGGATGATGCTACTATGTTGGGTGCACACTGAGATACCACCTAACTCCAGTCAGGACAGCCATTATCAATAACTCAAAAAACAACAGATCCTGGAGAGGATGCAAGGAAAAGGGAACACTTCAACACTGTTGGTAGGAGTGTAAACTAGTCAAGCTCTGTGGAAAACAGTTTAGCAATTCCTAAAAGATCTAAAACTTGACCTTCCATATGACCCCACAATCGTTCCTCTGGGAATATACCTGGAGGAACTCAAATCATTCTATGAAACAAGATACCTGCTCACACATGTTTACTGCAGCACTATTCACAATAAAAAAAAAACATGGAACCTGCCGGAGACCAGCTCCAGCCAGGTTCAGGGTACCCCAAAGGTGGAGATGGCGTGGGCGATTGGGGGGAAGAAGAGAGAAAGAGAGAGAGAGAGAGAAAGAAAGAGACTAGACTCCGGTCTAGTGCAGAAGTGATGTGTGTTTTTGGGAATTACAATGGGTCTTTTATACACAAAGTCAGATGTGGGAGGGGCGTCCTCCACCCACCAGAAACCTTAATCCATGAAAACTTAATCAATGATTGCCTTTAACCCTTTTCATATGATAATCTTAAAATCCCATAACAAAGGATAACCTAATCCGTGACTGACATATTCTATAAACCTTTTTCATCCTAAACTGATCGATTCATGCCAAGTTAAACAATTCTATAGAAGCTTAAGTATTTACTTTACAAACGAAAGTGGCCCATCCCAGAATGTTTGGAATGTGGCCCAGTCCAAAGTTCACAGTGGGCTACCTGCAAGTAACCCAGCTGCATTCTTTCAACAAAATGGCTGTCTTCTAAAACTATATTCTAC
>NW_007252745.1:131030-180065 GCF_000164805.1 Carlito syrichta
TGGCCCAGTCCAAAGTTCACAGTGGGCTACCTGCAAGTAACCCAGCTGCATTCTTTCAACAAAATGGCTGTCTTCTAAAACTATATTCTACAATTTACACCTTCAATAAATCCTAAGATAATGATCCAGAAGCCTGTGACCAATACTAAGGCTCTTAGATGTGACACGAGTTTGATTTATAAGTTGTGTGAAAGCGAAAACTGCAGTTTGTGGAAGAATGGGAGCAATGAGCTTCTAAAGTTACCTTGTGTTCGTCCCGGTCTCAGAGTTTTTATGTTTTGAGCACACAGGAGGTTAATCTGGTTAGTGCTGAGTAGAAAGGGGGAGGAAATGGGGTCAATAGCTCCCGAACGCATCCTAGTGATCTCAGAATCAATGGCCCATCCTGATCCCTAACGCTCAGTGGGCCTCCATGGCCGGCTCCCAACAGGAACCCACTGTGCTGCCCATCAAAGGTAAATTGAATAAAAAAGTCATGCATATACATGACAGAATATTATGCATCCATAAGGAAGGAAAAAAATTATGAGCTTCACAGTAACTTGGATGGATTTAGAGTCTATAATGCTCAGTGATCTAACACAGAAACAAAGAACTGAATACCACATGTGCTCACTCATAAGCAGACCATGAATCATTATCATAATACTGTAAGAAAGGGATTGGCAGTAGTGGGAAACTGCCAGGGAAGGGAATGAGAGACCACTTCATCAATAAGGGTACCTGATTTCAAACCAGGTGAAGTGGGTACCAAAGTGAGGTCCAAACTTTACCTGTAAATGACCTTTGTATACCTAATCCTAAATTATACCCCACACCTTTAAAAGAAAAAAGAAAAATTTACTGTTGACTAAATTGTCATTCTTTGGATGTGATCTACGCTTTCTCTAGCTGATTTTAAAATTAACTATTGACCTTTGGTCTTCTGTAATTGCACTATAATATGCCTTGACTTTTTGTTTGTTTGTTTGTTTGTTGAGTTCTTCTCAAAACAAAACCAACAGAAGATATGTGTGTAAAAGGAGATGTGTGTAGAGAGATTTATTTAAAGATGTTGGCTCACATTACTGTAGAAGCTTGGCAAGCCTAAAATCTAATGAGTGGGCAGTCAGATTGGAGACCCAGGGAAGGGCTGCAGTTCAAATCCAAAGGTCATCAACTGGCAGAATTCATCTTGCCTGGGAGAATTCATTATTTTGCCTTAAGGCCTTCAACTGATTAGATGAGACCCACTCACATTAGGGAGGGAAATCTGCTTTACTCAAAGTTCACTGGTTTACATGTAAATTTCATTTAAAAATATCTTCACAGAAACATCTAGAATGACATTTGATCACATATCTGGGCACTATGTCCTAGCCAATTTGACACATAAAATTAGCTAATACAATTATCCTACCTTGGATACTCTGTTCTTTCGAAATTTGTAAATTCATAATGCTATAGTTTTTTTTATTTCTAGAAAATTATCAGCCATTATCTTTTCAAATATTTCCACCCCTTTATTCTATTAATAGTAGTATATAGTTATGATACTTTTATTGAGTGCATATATGTCACACCTTTTCAGTCTATTCTCTGCCTCTCCTAACTTTTTCCCAGATGTTTATTTTTTTCTCTGTGTGCTGTATTCTTAGTTCCTGCTTCATATTTGTCTTTTATTCACAAATTCTCTCAGTTCTAATGTCCTGCTTAACTAGTGAATCAATGTTTTCATTTAAATATTTATATTTCTAATTTCTAGTAGATCCATTTGATTTATAATCAAATCTCTGCAGTCATGTTTGGTTCTCTTACTCGTATATATAATTTTTTAAATATGACATCACAGTTATTTTATATTCCACTGATAATTCATGCATTTTAGTAGCCTCAATCTGTTTTTATTTTTTATTTATTTTTTTTTGCTTTGTTTTGTTTTTTTGAGTTGGAGTCTCACTCTGTTACCCAGACTGGAGTACAGTGGCCGCTCCCGGCCACTGCAGCCTCTATCTGCTGCGCTCCGGCGATCCTTCTGCCTCAGCCTTCTAAGTAGCTGGAACTACAGGCGCACACTACCACGCCTGGTTAATTTTTTGATTTATTGTAGAGATGAGGTCTCGCCAAGTTGCCCAAGCGGGTCTCGAACCCGCAGGCTCAGGCAATCCTCTTACCTCAGTCTCCCAAAGTGCTGGGATTACAGGCTGAGCCACCGAGCCTGGCTTGTTTTTATTTTTTTATCACTTTTATTTATAGCGGTGTTTTTCCCATACATGTTTGATAAAATTTGTCAGTGGCCCCATATTTGATTGAACTTAACTTATGAATAACCTAGATGCCTAAATTAAATGTATTTTTACTCACTTGTGCTGTGAAATGAAATCAACTGAAATGAAATCAACTTAGTCATGTTCCTAAATTCCTGACTTATTGTAGAAATCTCCAATTCTACTCCTTCCTCTCTCACCACTGATTCCAGGATTAGTCTCCTGACAAATAGGAAGCCAACTGAAGTATTAGGCCATCAGGTGGCCTCCATATTTTAGAGTACTTGTAACCCAACAGTCCATATTCAGTTTATTTCCATTCATATTTTTTTCCATAAAAAATGAAGACAAGTACCCAGATTGAATAATCAAGTCCCTAATTTCCATCAATTATTTTTTGAACCAACTCATTTGCCTTGCATTACTATTGCTAAAGAAATACTATTCATACTCTATACAGCCCAACTGATGAAAACACATTACATTAAGTGTTGCAAGGATTTGAAACTGGCACTCTCATACTCTGCTGATGGTCAGTTAGTACAACCTCTTCGAAAAGCTGCAGAAGAGTATTTGCCAGAACTAAATACAAACATATCCTACTACCTAGCAATTCCACTAAATAAAAATATAAATGCTATATTTTCTAGGCAAAAATAATCATAATGGCTTTATCTATTCTCCAGCAGGAAAACCTCAATGCCCACCACTATTAGATTAGATCAAGAGATTCTGTTATAAAAATACAATAGAATACTGTAAATAAATTAACAATAACAAATCTACTGCTGCATACAATATCATCACATTCAGTGAACCAAGTCAGGAACAAGAATATTATTCCTAGTCATAAGCAAATCTAAAACAGGCGAAATGAATCTATAATTATAGAAGTGAATATAGTGTTTCCTCTTTTGGGAGGACACTTTGAAATTCTGGAGATATGCTGTATCTTGACAAAGATTCAGTCAAGTTTATTGAGCTGTCATTTTGGAGTTATGTTCTTTACTGTATGCACTCTATACTTAAATATATTCTTTGCGTTCATTATCTCTGCCTGGACACCAATCTTTCCTCTCAAACTGAAAAGCCAATAATTTGTTCTGAAACCAGCCCAAATTAACTATAGAGTTAATGATTCCTTTTTTTTTTTTTTTTAATAAACACAGACATTGACCCTTCTGGCCTAAGGCTGGAACTTACATTTGTCTTATCTGAGTTTCTTTCTAAGGAAACTGACTCTCAGGTCTACAGTATCAAGGAAGTGAAAATCACCAGATTGCCATATCCAGGCAATAGATGCTGGGGCCCTCCTAATTTCTGTTTACCAACTCCACTTTCTTACCCCTCCCTAATTCCTGGTTTTTATATACGTACCCCACTATATAAACTCCTTACTTCAGGTGGGACAGGGAGATGGATTTGGAAATGAATCTCCCATTTTCCTTGGCTTAAATCACCCAAATACAAAGCATTCTTACCTCCAGTACTTGTTGTCTCAGCAACTGGCTTTTTGTGAGGTGACTAGGTCCCCAACTGAATCCACAGTGTTTCAGTAACAGATTTTGGGTCCTTGGTTAGAAAAACATCATTCATGGCTTGGCTTCCTTGGTGTGGGAGAGTTTTAGGAACACTCTTAGCAGCTGCCCAATGCTAGCTGCCCTACCTTCAGTGGTAGATTTTGGTCTCTCCCACTCTTACCCTGTCATTGCCAGTTTCCAACTGCATTATCAATTACCTAGAAAAAACAGCCTTTGAAATTTCACATCTTCAAATATTTGGATGTCTTCTGTGGGAACCACACAGTGAAATATGCTTCTCTTGGTTTGAAAGATTTCAAGAGTTTCTGTTTGAAGTTGGAACAAACCCAATTCACTGAGAAGAGAAGGCCTCAACTTGTTTCAGTCTGGACACTCTTGGGCTTGTTAGTTAATACTGCTATTATATTGTATTTTTTTTCTTTTCTTTTCTTTTTTTTTTTGAGTTGGAGTCTCATTCTGTCACCCAGCTGGAGGGCAGTGGCATACTTAGCCACCGCAGTCTCCACCTGCAGGGCTCAGGCGATCTTTCCACCTCAGCCTTCCAAGTAGCTGGAACTATAAGCACATGCCACCATGCCCAGTTAAATTTGTGATTTATTGTAGAGATGAGGTCTCGCCAAGTTGCCCAGGCTGGTCTTGAACCCATGGGCTCAGACAAACCTCTCACCTCGGCCTCCCAAAGTGCTGGGATTTATAGCATTTATGGGCATGAGCCACAGTATATATACTGTATTTCAGGAACTGTTTGTTTATATGTGTGTGCTGATTCAGTAAACAGAAGTCAGAATTTGATTCCAGAATGCAGCACACTAGGTATATTCTTCCTAATATAGTTATGAGCAAAGGGAGCACACAATAATGATAATTTTTGATGATGCTGTTTGGCTTGAGTGGTTTTTGGAGTCTGGATAGGGTAGACTCTGGACTCTGAATGGGTCTTGGAATTATAGTGCTGTCTTACAGTGAGTTTCATTCTGCTGTTGAATGGGATAGAATCTGTGTATACAGGATTTTTTGCTGCTGTTCTAAGCAGGCTCAGGTCTGGTCTGGCATGATGCTCTGTAGTGCCATTTGGTCCCAGTGTTGTTTGGAATCTGGAGAGGCCTTTACAAATAAAACTACCATGGAAAGTGCTTTACCCAAAATTTTGTTACACAGCATTCATTAAATTACCTGTAGGGGCAAGTCAAGTTTACACAGGTGAACATGTTTGTAAACCAGTGAGTTTGTATTGTGTTGGGAGCCAGCCTTGGAGACCCACCAGATTGACAGGGTCCTGGTGACCCCGGGCCACAGGCTACTGGAAACTCATTGTCCATCTTTTCACTGCGTTGTTAAACCTGTCCCGTTTTGCCCATGTGATGACTCTGAGGCACGTTTAAAGGGCTTTCTCTCGCTTGGTTGTGGGTTACAGATCTTGTTTTTAGGCTTAGGATTTATGACTGATACCTGGTAAAAAGAGTTTTTTGATTTTGTTTAGGCAAAGAATTGTTTTGAATATTTTTACTTGTAATCGTAGTTATGGTGTTTGAATACAAGGCATAAGATTTAAGTGTAGTGAAAGTTTATATTAAGGTATATGTAGGTGATTTATAAGTTTGTTTTGAGATACATATTAAAGTTATAGTATATAAAAAGTTAAGGGTTTAGATGTAGAATTTAAGTGAGTAAAACAGGTTTTATCTAACAACGAAAACTACCTTAAAGCCTAAATAACATCACTAGAAGTTTCTTCTAAGCTGTTTTTTTCCTTAGAGATAGAATGTTCCAGATAGGAAAACAATAAAGGAATTTGAATAAGAAGAAAACTACCAAGGGGCTTGAAAGACCAGAAAGTTTTCAAGAAGAAACTGCTTGTCCAGGCACTTTTAGAGAATCTCCAGGTATACATCCTTCTGCCAGATGGAAATATTTTACATATGAACTGCTCCAAAACCCTGGGCCAGATACTGTTGTTCTGGCCCCCAGAGACTTTATTATGGAAAAACCTGTTTCCCTGGATAATTTGAATATAGGAAGTTAAGTTTATAAAGAGTTAAATTTGTTAGAAAGATTGTAATATATATTAGTTAATTTGGGATATAAGTTTTGTTTTAAGTGGAGTTGTTTAATGAGAAACTTTATAACTTTATAATTTTAAGAATTTATATTAACGGGTTGCGGGAACTGTTTTTTACAGGGTAACATCATTGTTCTGGGATTATGTTGTTTTGGGTGAAAATAGTCTCTGCCCTTAGAGAGAACATTAGCCAAGCAGGTAGAGGAATACTTAAACTTAAGCATCATTTTAACATCACAAAAAATCCATGTAATTTGTTGTAAGTGATTTGTTTTGTAATGATGATTTTAACTTGCTCTGTGGCAGCAACTTGCAGGGATTATTTCCCTTGTGGAGAGAAATATAAGCTCGCTACTCCTCGCAATAAAATGGCATCTGCACCCTTTTAACAGGTGTCCAGTCTCTCTCTCTCTCTCTCCTTCTCTTTCTCACAATCGCCTATGCCGTCTCCACCTTTGGGGTACCTTGGACTCTGCCGGAGTTGGCCCCCTGGCAGTATTGTTGTTTCATGGCTAGAGCTCTGAGATAAATGTTATTGGATCTTTATTTCTATGTATATATACTTGTTTATATGTATTTTACATGTTGTGTCCGTAGGGTGCCAAATTGGCTTATAAAAAGAAGAGTGTTCATAAGAAAAAATAAAAATAGAAATTTATTTGGAATTGTCAACATACATTTTTGCCTAGGTTTTATATTTGTCTCTGCTAGATACTTTGGGGTGTCAGAGTTTGGTACAAAAAGTTATGACTATAACCCAGCCAAAAGCAAAATGACCTTTGTTTACATACCTGATAAATTAGACTAGTTTAAAGTTACTGGTTTAATGAAAACAGCTGAATCTTCTGGGCTATTGGTGAAATACTCATGCATTTCAGTTTTTTAACTTAGGTGAACTCTTAACATGCACATGTTATACAAATTGTTAACAAAATAAACTACTAGCTTTGCCTAGTATCTCAGTTCTCATAAATAATCTAGATAAACTTAAAAATGAATGAAATATAAATGGGTCAAATGATTTAGGCGAACACTTTGCTTAATTTAAAATGTTGAAATTATTTTGGATGCTCATTAACTGTCTGGGTCATTTACAATAAAGAAAGGGTTATGGGCCGGCTCGGTGGCTCAGCCTGTAATCCCACGATTTGGGAGGCCGAGGCGAGTGGACTGCCTGTGCCCGCGGGTTCGAGACCCACCTGGGCAACTTGGTGAGACCTTATCTCTACAATAAATAAAAAAACTAGCCGGGCGTGGTAGCGCGTGCATGTAGTTCCAGCTACTTGGAAGGCTGAGGCGGAAGGATCCGGAGCCCAGCGGGTCGAGGCTGCGGTGGCTGAAAGCAGCCACTGCACTCCAGTCTGGGCGACAGAGTGACTCCAACTCAAAAAAAAAAAAAAAAGAAAGGATTATGATATGAGGAAGCATGGCTTTAAGAATTGCGATATATCCTCATCTATAAAATGCTTATCTCTGAGAAACAGATCAAGATTTCCTGCTTTCTAAGTTTTTCTCTAAGTTTTAAGGTTACTAAGAATAAGAATTCTAGTTAATATGCAATCCTGTGTATACCACTTTACAATGAAGATTTGTCCTTATTGAGAAAAAATAATAATTTTGCCCAATTCAGAAGTTATATAAAGGTTGATTCAAACCAAGAAACTGGAAAAGTTATTTATGAAACAAGGAAGAAGGGAACCAGTAAGGAGAAAAGGGTGTGAAAAAGTTCTGAATATAAAGATGCATTTTTGGCAAAGAAAGTATAAGGAAAAGAGAATGCTTTTGTATGGGAAAGGATCTTGTACATAAGATTTTAATTTTGATTCTATAGTACTTTTCTTTTTAAATTTTTGAGATGTGAGACATATCTCATAAGAGACATAATGCGTATCTCAGAGAGGTAACTTTATGGTGTCTTGCTGCTTTCAGTTTTTCTCTCCTGAAAAGACCTAGGATGATAACTTCCTCCTTCAACTTTTAATCAATTTCTATGATTTTTTCCTCTGGCTACTGTTGTGGCCTGATGCTGAAATGTTTATCTTGAAAGTCTGAAAAGTAATGCTAATATAACTTGATTCTACACTCTTAGCTTTTCTTGATATGTCTAAATTGTTCCATGAAATCAGAAAACTCCTCATGCTGTTACTAAGAGCCTTCTATTTCCTGTTCAAGATGCCAGTCTTCTAGTTTCTTATTTTACTCATGGCCCTCAACATACTCGTCCTGTGTCTGATTACTTCAAGTATCTTTTTCATCAGGTTTGACCTTTAGGGTTATCCAAGTGGGGTGTCCATAAGAAGAAAAAGCGCACCTCAGAAGGTCATTCTTTGCCTTTTGGTAAATGACCTAAGAAACAGGTTTTACCTTTTATCAAGTTAATTCCTGTGACATCATCACTGGGTTTTTGAAAATTAGGAAATTTCATCATCACTTAGGAAAACTGACTCAAAAGAATTTAGGTTTTCATCTCCATGCCACTTTCTGTGTTACTTTTAATTTTGATTATCACTTTGGTTAAATAAATAACTCCTTATTTTGTAATGATCAGAGATCCTGTTTTGAAGAAATGTTCTGAGACTTTTAACACCTTTGAAAAATGTCATATTAACGAATCTTTGTGCTGTTAGGTTACAGCACTTTGATTCCTGGGTCTGAGAAGGGTACCAAATTCTGCTAAACCACAACAGTTAAGGCCTCATCATCAGACCTAGGAGAAAGCAACTATCAAAATGAACAGCTTATTGTGAGACAAAAGGTCAAAATTAAAACTGTTCAATCTTCCTGGGCCCAGAGATTATCGTGGAAGAGGTGAGCACATGAGATTGTAAAGGCTGATTTTCAGGGATAAAATAGTTCAGTGGGTTTTTTTTTTTTTTTTTTACAAATTAAGCATTATTATCAATATTACACCAATGCAAGACGAGCATGTGGGACTGTATATCAGTATAACAGAGTTTTCTTGGAGCACTGATCTAGTTTTTAATTTAAAAATTGTAAAAGTTTATAAAATATTTATATAAATCTTACCTTATATTCAAACTTTTTAAAATTAGATTTGTTTATAAGGTATAATTAAAAGTAGCTTTAGCATTAATAATATGCTCTGCAAAGTTAAAATGTAGCTTTCTCTTCTGAACAAAATTTTTGTGTAATATTAATAAGAGATAATAAAATATTTGTTTACCTTCTGAGTAAACTGCAAGAAAAAGAAGGAGAGAAGGGGAAACAGTTTTAATTGGTCCCATGCTTCCTTTATTAGGTCTTATTTTTGGGGAAAATGAGTCTCATCTTTAACAGAGAGTGAAATTTTTTGCTTTGTTGAAATCTTTGAATTATTCTTTTGGCTATCAGAATGACTCATAGTGGTAATCCTATTGATAGCAAGTGTTTTATTTTTGATATTTGACAAAATATCAACAGCGAAATTTCAAGTTCTAAATTTTATCTTTTTGACCTCAAACTAACCTTTTTTAAATATTAGGCTCCTTGATGTATAAAAAAGACATATTAGGCTTATTTGGTATGTTAGAATCACATAGGAAGCATCATAAAATATGAAATGATGCTTAACATTGTTTGGATTATATTTATATAAATGTGTTATTAAGATTTGTTTCAAAATTCCTAAAATTTTGATATGTCAATAATAATAACATTGTCTCATGTTAAATTGTTTTATGCCATAGAAATCAAATTTCCTTGTCAATTGTGTCTTTAACTAAGGCTTTCCTAAATATACACAATTACTATTTTACTTTCATTCTATTTTTGAATATTTTTAATTTATGGAAATATAGTTATTTGGATATGATTAATAAGAAACTTTTCTTTTATAACAAGACACATTTAGAGGCACTGGTTATTTTAACCAAGGTTTTGATAGAAATGACGTGTTTTTAATTATGAGCAGACTGCTTTGAGAAATTTAGAATGATTTTATAGAGCTGATAAAAGCCCCTTGAAAATAATAAGTTCATACTTTGTCAACATGCTTCCTTTACAGGGTTCCTGATGTGTGGTAAGTAAGGAATGTAACCTACTAATAGGACAAGGAACCGCAAGATATTTTGAAATCTTGAGAGGAGAAGAAGTTTTACAGATATTATAAGCACGGTCTAATGGGAAATCCTTGGCTTGGATTCTAGCCTTGAGGCTTTTAAAAAGTTGAATCCAAAATTCCTTATGAAAACGTTTCAGTAAAGCCAATTTAAAATAATTTAAAAGCAAGTGTGTTAAGATTAAAACTTCTTTTCCAAATAAATCAGTCCAGTATTATTTATCTTTGGTAGAAATCGGGGACTAGAGAGAGAAAAGTTATGTTTCAGAAGACAACCATGGAACACCTGCTATTAGATCAACCTTTTATTTCTGGGTGACAATGGAGCCACTCACGGTGAATAGGCACCGCATTCAGTTACTGTAGTGCCGCATTCAGTTACTACAGGTAAAACTGACCGATAACATTTAGAGATGGATTCAGCTCCTGGGGAGTTGGTTATCTGGATACATAAGGGAATGCAAATTAACAAAGAAAAAGTGAAATGTTCAATCTTTTGGTTACTGTTATCTCTAATAGCTAAAATGAAAGTAAGAGGGTCCTGGTTTGGGTCATGGGGCTGAACAAAGCTCGGGTGTTTACCTGTCTGTGCTCAGATCACTAGCCTCAAAGCTCCTCACAAGAGGGAGGATGATGCCAGGGCACCAGAAATACCTTTGAGACCTGTGGTTTCCAAGAAGGTAGACAATGCTGAGGAAGTGTAAAACCAAGCAGCTGTTGAAACCAGAGGGTGTTATTGTAGACTGAGATTATTCCTCATCATTATTTCACAACTCCCTACTCAGCATGAAGCAGTCAGAAAGACAGATAACCAGATTTCCCATGATTGAGGAATTGATAAATAGGTACAGAGGAACTGAAACGAGCCCCAGTTTCCCAATAGAACCAGTGGTTACAGTTTTTTGGTTTTGCAGTTGTTTTTCAATAAACACAGAGATTGACCTTCCTGGTCTTAAAGCTTGAAACTTACATTTGTCTTATCTGAGTTCCTTTCTCAGGAAACTGACCCTCAATTACAGTTCTGTATTCATTTTTGGTAAAATGCTCTTGCAAAGGAAAATTAATCAGACCAATGTTAGTCTTGCATCTGCCACAGATAAAGTAGAAGGTATTGGCAAGCATTTGAAGTCTCTTGAGAGATCAGGTAGGCAATCCAGTGCAGAAGACTGAATAAAAGCACCATCTATATCTCAGAAAAAAAGAAATACATTGTTGCAGGTGAAACACTCAGGAAGCAAGCCCTCTTAAAAGAAAGCATACACAGGAACCTGCTAACACACAAGTGAGAACAATTTGTTAGAGAGTGGATAAAGGAGGAATGGATTCTGCAATGTACATTTTAAAACCTAAAGACATGATATTAATATGAGTGAGATTTTTCTGTTATTATTGAATGTTCAGTAAAGATTCTTGAGATAAAATAGCATAGTATAAGTGATGAATTTAGAATCTTAACTATGTGAGCCATACTGAGGTGCTGGGAGAGATGTGGAAACGAGAAATAAAAGTTAGCCAGGCTCGGTGGATTGCAGACAACTTTTATTTTATAATAAAATAAAATAAAAGTTGTCTGCAATCTTCAACTTTTAGGAGGTTGAAGAGGAGGAAGTGAAGACATGTAACTTCTGGGAAAGTGAGGAGTTAATAATTTAGTTTCAAATAATAACATAGAAAAATTGTCAAATATACAAGGTAGCTCAGGGAATTACTTCAACAATCACCAACAGAGACAAAACAGGAGGAGAGGCAGCAAATGCATCCAGGCTCAGGGGTATGCAATTGTAAAAGATGGAAACTAGTCCTCTGGGTTTCCTGTGATTACAAAGCTACTCTGATCTTGACAAACTATGTTTCTTGCTCCATCAGACCTGGTCCTAGGAGGATGAAAGTGATGTGGGTGATTCTGAAAATGCAGCCGTCAAAACGGTCCAAATCCTTTGAGTCTGAGAAAGTTTCCAACTCACTTCTTTCAATGAAAGAAATTACAGAGTATATTTTATTCTCTAATTCACAGATACCGTGCAGCAAGCATTACTGCTTGGCTCTGTACTGCATCATCTACTGCTGAGTGCGAAGACTAATCATAATGCTTTAAACAGTCTTCAGAAGGGAAACTCCAATGGTCAACTAAGAGTTCAAAGCAAATTGACTTATTGAAGTGACCAACTGGAAAGCAAACTGGAATATCTAACAATTTTTTACAGGATTTTGAGTCATGATATCCTTTAAAAAAGTCACCGCTATTTTTATTTTATTTTTTATTTTTTTATTTTTTGAGTTGGAGTCTCACTCTGTCGCCCAGACTGGAGTGCAGTGGCCGCTCCCGGCCACCACAGCCTTGACCTGCTGGCCTACGGCGATCATTCCGCCTCAGCCTTCCAAGTAGCCAGAATTACAGGCGCGCGCTACCACGCCTGGCTGATTTTTTGATTTATTGTAGAGATGAGGTCTTGCTGCCCAGGCGGGTCTCGAACCCGCGGGCTCAGGCAATCCACTCACCTCAGCCTCCCAAAGGCATGGAATTACAGGCTGAGCCACCGAGCCCAGCTGTCATCGCTATTTTTAACTCTCTATGATTCACATTCTCTGTAATGAATTTCAATAACTTAAAGTCATTTTTATTTTGAAGGTGATCTGATCTCTTGAAGTTCTGCATTTTTTTCTCTTACTTTCTTTTCTTACTGATAAGGCATATGAGAAGGCCTGAAGATGACACCTTCCAAATATTTTGCTAGTCCCTGTACCCTTCTCACTTCTGTAATTCTACAGTTTCCTTTCAGCATGCTATTACACCCATTGAAGCCATAAATCCAGGCGGCCTTTCTTCCATACTGCTGTTATGTCTTTTTGGATTATGCATACCAAATCCACATGGACTATTTCATCTTTCCTGAAATGGTTACTGAGTTAATGTCCTATTATCTCCTTTTCCCTGTCAGGAACACTGTGAGTCTCCTGTCCCTGCTGAGCCTGGGGGATGGGGTGGTGCAGGCTAATGGAATTGTCCTTCCTACCCTTTTGTGCAGTTATTCTCAAGTTTTTTTGTTCTGCTATATGGCTGTAACTCTGAACTTTTCCAGAGTTATTTTTATATATGAGTAGCCGCCAAATTGTTGCTCTTTGTGGAAGGAAAGGAGGCTGGGTTCTCCTATTTCACCACTCTGTGTATACATAGCCTCTCATTTGAGGGGAAGCATCAAGGCTCAGGGGTATACAATTGTTAGTTTTCTTTTAAAAACACTCAAGAGATGAATTAACCAGGTTACTATACAAAGTTGAAAGAATTATGAAATGAAAAAATCTTTTAAAAATTAGAATATAGCACAGAGACAAAGGAAAGAAAATGTAGAAAACAAATTAAGGGATATAACTGATGGAATGAGACGATCTTATAGGAATCCAATATGTGTGTCAGAGAAGAAACTGGAGAGAATATAAGCAAGGTAATATTCACCAGGATAAAGGCTGAGAATGCTCTATAACTGGCAATACACAAAAATCCACAGATTCAAGGAACAGGTATCAAAAACAAGAAAAAGATAAGAATTTTGTATGCCATGTATCACCATCACACACACAAATACACAAATCCAGCAAGCAGCCTTTATCAAAGACCTCCCCAGAAGCAGCAAGACCTTCAAAGCAAACTTTGTGGCATCAACACAAGAAGTCTCAGTGAAAAACCATGTTCAAAGTTTAAAAGACAATAACTTATTTGGATATAAATCAAAACAGAGCATTTGCCACTCACATTGACTTCTAGTGATAATCTTTCAAGAAAAATAAAACTGAAGCATCAAGGGCATCCCACGCAGTAAGTCATGATGAGAAAGCGAGGTTCTGAATACTGTCTGTGTGAAGCAGACCTAGAAGACATGACTTTGTGGGGTCAAAAGTGCCCCAGGTACACAACAGCCACAGCATGTGTGTCAGAGTATGTGCACATATGGGTTTGTGGATGGTAAGGTCCTGGTGTCATTCTAGAAGGAGATCAAGATATTTGTATCTTTATATTTTATAATCAAAATATATATGATAAAATGTCAAAGGTAAACGTAAATACATGGAAATGGAGACATAAATTCCAAATCCATAGAAAAGAAGTCTTATAAAGACATAAATGATATGAACAAAAATGATTAAAAAAATCAAGAAGAGCAAAAGAAGAAAAGCAAAGGAGGATCAAATATAATTTTAAAGTCAATGATTATAAATGTGCCGTATACACTGGGCTTACCACAAACCCAGTGACAGAATGCGATTGTCAGAGTGGACTGTGAAAAACAAGAAAGGAGCACAATAAATATAAAGAAAATGCAGGAAGAACAATGACCAAAAAAAGAATAGAAAACATGGGCAGAAAAGGTACCCATGGTTCCAAAAGTTGGTTCTTTGAGCTGACAAGTAAAATGTACAATCATCTTAAAAATTAATATAAAAGACTTTATAGAAAAATATTAACAAATACTTCAATAAATGGAACAGTATATGCTTTTCACAAGTAGGAAAGATAAGTCATAAAGGTTTTCATTCTCCCCAGAAAATCTAAATTTCATGCAATTACAGTCAAGCTGCCAACACTATTGTTTTTGAAGATTCCAACCTGAATCTTTTGAAATTCACAGGAAATAGCAAAAAAGAGAGTATGAAAAAAATATAGTGTGTTATGAGATAGCAAGCAGGCTAAGTACACAAGTAGCAAAAATTTATTATAAATATATGGTAATTAAATAGCATGTCATTGATATTGATATTGACAAATAGAATGCAGCAAAAGTCTCAGCAATACCCTTCTGTGCTCAAGAAGCTTGTTCTACATTCTAGGCAGCATCACAAATCATCCAGGAAATAATACCAAGGCCACTGGTTACCCATAAACATGAGTCTGGATCCTCATCTTTCACATGTTTTACAAATATAAAACTTATATGATTTAGAGACCTAATGTAAAAAGCAACCCTTAACAATATTAATAGAAAAATACAAACAAATACATGTATGAACTTAGGATAAGAAAGAATCTTTAAAAAAATTCTAAAACCACAAGCTCTAGTTGGAATTAATTGAGATACTTGGTTATGTTGAAATTAACTTCTGTTTATCAAAGGATAGAACACATAAAATGAAAAGACATTATAAACTGTGAGAAAAGATCACAATTCATTACAACAAAATTATCAAGTGTATATAAACATTTTTAAAAGATTGATAAGAAAAAGAAAAACAACTTTAAAAGTAAATGGGCAAAAGAGATGGATAGCATTTCACAGAAAAAGGAAAATCAAAGGTAAATAAAGATAGGCAAAGCAAATACAACTTATTAGTAATGATGAAAATGAAATAAAACCCTAAAAAGGTAACCATTTTATACTATAACACTAAATAAAACCCTAAAGGGGTAACCATTTTATACTATAATTTGAATATTAAGCCAAAAACATGCCTAGCTCTAGAGAGGCTGTGATCAACGAGAATTTTCCAGTGCTTGTAGGAATATAAACTGGTATAGCCATGTGTGAAGAAAACTTTTAATTATTTTGAAAATTATACATTGGCATAATCTAGTACCCAGAAATTCTACCTTTTGTATACAGCCTTGAGATATTCATATGTATTCATGTTTATGCCAGCTGTGATTTCAATGATAACAAACTGGAAAAACAAGCAAATATAAACAAAAAACAAATATCTATGGGAAATTGATAATGGACAATATATCACAATGTATTCAGACAACAAAATATATGATAGCAAAAGAATCCCGCAAAGCATAGTAGTAAGTAAAAATACAAATTTCAGAAGACTATGAAAGAATAATATTTTATAAGGCTCAAAATAAAATGATATGGCATTGTTTTGGGGATAAATGCATAAATATAATGCTACTTTTATGATTGAGGGAATGGTAAACACAAAATTCAGGAGGATTTTTATCTCTAGGCAGGCCAGAGGTTGAAATATGGGAATTTACAGATAGATAAGTGAGTAACAATATTCTAATTATTGATAAAAGTCATGGGTTCATGAGCATTTATTTTATTATTTTGCATCATAACTCACATAACTAAATGCAACTTTTAATTATCAAAAACCCTAGTAAATAATTAAAAATGAAAAAGCAAGACATCTTAAAAATACATTATACACGCATGAATCGTTTTCTCTAGGAACTACCTGCAGGCCAAGTAGCTGGCCATTATGGTGATATGATTGGATTTGATTTGTAATAAAACATTTTTTCAAATTACTGATAGAACCCTAAATTCTTATCCACTACTACCTCTTGGATAATGACTCCATGTACCGAGGGGGCTGGTCCCAGGTCCTGCTGTGGGCCTTGGAGTCCAGGTTTCTGGGGGGTTGTTGCTAGCCCAGTGCCCAAGGTGGGCTGCAGTTTCTTCCTTTTGTTCAATTCTGGCTTTCATGAGGGAGGGGATATTTGTAATATGATGAAAACTATTGCCATATACAGTACTCCCGTTTCCTTAGGCATTCTCTGTTAACCAGAAATAAACCACTTTCAGTGTCTCTTTTGAGTGAGCCTCGTGGAATTTCTCTAAAATTAAGCTGCAGGCTTTCCTACAGTTAAGGTTATATGGTGAGTCAGAGATGGAACTTTGAATCTTACCTTCAAATTAAGTATTCTTGCCTGTTCACTGAGATATCAAGAATTACAAACTAAAAGTATCCTATAATACAATGACAAGGCAGGCCACATGGGAATACATGTCAACGGAACAGCATCTTACATCTATATTTTAAGTATTTCCTCTCAATAAGTCATAATTATCTTCCTGGGGCAGTGAAGCATTTTAAAAAATTCTGCATAGAGATTTTCTCTGGGCTACTGACATTTCTGTTAAAATAAAGTTTAATGAGAATCCACAAGCTTACTGTGTTACTGGAATTTCCATTCAGATGCAAACCACTGTCAAAGAGGGGAGAAGAGGCCCTGCTGCTGTGGTCACTGGATGGCCCTGGAGACCCTGCAACAAAATATAGGACATCCTTTGAAGGGACATGATCCTATCAGACAACTTAAAGGGTTTTTCCAGAGATAATATTGAAAAGCTCACTTTCCAAGCACCTGGCACAGTTCAGGTAAGCAACCCATTACAGTTTTCCTGTAAACACAAGACTGTGCACCCAGAGTGTATGTACCTGCCTAACAGAATCGAGTTCAATTCGTAGAAGTTCACACTGATGGAGCATTGCCAGGGGGATGCAGAATACTTTCTTGCCATCTCCCAGGCTCCAGGAACAGCTCATGGAGAAATCCTATATTCACTGCTTGATTGTCCTTTCCTACCGGTATCTTCTGGCCGGAGTGTAAGAGCGGGCAGCTCCCGTGTGTACTTAGTGTTTCAGTTCATTCATTTGTGCAGTAATAAATGCCTTGTCAATAAAGATCCATGAACACGCCAGCCTGGCTACGCCAGTTTTCCCAGCCAGGAAGAGCAGAAGCATGTAGGCTCTAATAATGGTGTGTCCCTGAGCAAAGACCAGGCCCTGTTATTAGATCTTCTGAGCACTTGGAAAGAGGAAAGTAGCACTGAACACGGCAGCAGTCGCAGAACTGGTCACCTCCTGGCTACAAATTGTCTCAACTCTATGGTGCTGCTAGCAGAATACAGGTTTGAACACCACCCGAGTCACTCTCAGGAAAGACCCTTGTGGCGCTGAACACGAATGCCCAGTAGACATCATTCTGTACGTTTGGACTTGGGATACCATGTTGCACATCTATTTCCTATGATTAAAGTGAAGACCAACTGGCATCCCATATGCAACACCCTCATTTGACTGTCAGCCTTGCTGCAGCCAGATGGGAATGCGGTATGGCTTGGTGAGGAGGGTATTCTGCAGTGAGACCACTCAATCTTGCATCTGCACTGTTGTAACGTTCAGCAAGTCAACACGTTACAAGGCATCCTTTTCCCATCTATATAATATCTAAGAAGACTAATGCTTTATAAAACATGTCACTCAAGATTATTTCATGAAAATTAAGATATTGAAAGGTTTGGGGAACTCTGGGACAAAGAGGGAACTGTTTAACTTTAGTACTCCATTTTATTTGACAGATGAACTTTCCTATTTCATGTACTATTGTCTAGGGCTTGGTGAAGACTCTGCTTTAGACCACCTTTCCACTGCCACTGTACACAGCACATTTCAGAGCACAGTTAATGGCGTGACACCCGAGTTCATCTTTCAGCATGTAGATGTACATCTCATTACATTATCTATGTACACTTTTCCTCCAATGCCTGTTGGTTTATGTTTATAATCAGCTTATCAGTCATTTGAGAGCAAAACCCAAATATTTTTCATTGACTGCATTCTTTTTCAAAACTCCAAGGGCAATTCCATAGCTAAAGGAAATACATGACTAATGATAGCAAACAGACAGATGACAAAGAATGAATGGACACATCAGTGAGAACACTTATATTTGATAGTCATGCACAGGCCCTAGATTTCTATTATTTTATTTATGATGAGGGTATCTTTTCATCTTTTATCTTTTATCCCAAAGGAGAAATCTGAATAGTCATAGTAGCTTTCTTTGTTTTTCACCAATAAAAATCTGCTACTTAAAAAAGTTAGTATCAAAAATTATTAATGATAAAAATATACTTAGTGGGTACAAATCTACTGAAACCATTTTGATTACCCTCTTTCAATGATGGCTGGAATTAAAAATGGTGCAGCCACTGTGGAAAATAGTTTCACAGTTGTTTAATTAAAAAATTAGGGGCAACCCCTTCAGGTCCCTTCCCACTGTGGCAGTTGTTCTGTCCTCTCAATAAATCTTGCTTTCTAAAAAAAAAAAAAAAAAAGAATTTAAACATAGAGTTACCACATGATCCAGCAACTCCACTCCTAGGTATATACCCAACGGAAAGGAAAACACGACCAATCAAAAATGTGTTAATGAACGTTCACGGCAGCATGCTTCACAATAGCTCCGAAATAGAAACAAGACAAATGCCTATCAGTAAGGGAAAGGAATACTGTTAGCCAAAATACTGTAGTAGTGACACATGCTATGATATGGGTGACATGATTCTGAGTGAAAGAAGTCAGTGCAAAAGGCTACACATCATATGATTCCATTTATACAAAATGTCCAGAACAGGGAACAGGCAAATCCATAGAGACTGAAGGAGATTAGTGACTGGCAAGGGCTGGGAGAGGGGATCACTGGGACTGTTATTTGGTATAGGGGTTTTCTCGGTTGATGGCAATGTTCTGGAATTAGACAATAGTGATGATTATACAGCATAGTGAAATACTAAAAATTGCTGAACTATCACTTTAAAAAGGTAAATTTTATGTTGTATAAATTGTATCTTTATAAAACGGACAGGAGTATGACTTTATGTAAAAAATAAAAGACTACACTTAATCTCAGTGGCTATTCATTTTCTCTTTGATATCATTTTTGAAATGTTGAAACTTTACATTTTCCTTATAAATCTGATGTGATAGCTTCCCTCACTGCTAATTGCTATTGCTGGATTGAATACTGGCTCATGCCACCAAGCAACACAGTACTTGGAGTCAGTTCAGGCAAAAGCAATTTTGCCTTCATGATGAGAGTTCACCAGAGAATTTCTAGCCTGAATTTATGGAGAGATTATGGTCAAAGTGCTTACATTTTTATGGATATTAAGATTTTAAAATTTTTACATTATAAAGAACCAAGTAAAAGGAGAATAGACACTTATTGATACATGAAGACTCAACATTCCTGCCAAGGATGAAGCCAGAAGAGGTAGGTCCTATGTGACTTGGGCACCAAGCTAATGCTGAGTTCCCCTTCCTTCCACTGTGTGTGTGTCCCTGTGAAGAAATGCAGATGCCTGCACATGTATATTTATTGCAGCACAATCTACAATAGCAAAAACCTGGAACCAACCTAGGTGCCCATCAATAGTGAACTGGACAAGGAAAATGTGGTCCGTTTACACCATGGAATACTACACAGCCTTAAAAAGAACCAATCATATTCTCTGCAGCAACATGAATGCAGCTGGAGATCATCATTCTAAGGAAACTATCATAGAAACAGAAAATTTAATACCACATGTTCTCACTTATAATTGGGAGCTAAACTCTGAATACACTCAAGCATAAGGATGGGAACAGCAGATGCCAGGGGGTCCTAAAGTGGGGAGGAAGGGAAGGAGGAGGGCAAGGGTTGAAAAATCACCCATTGGGTACCATGCTCACCACCTGGATGACAGGCTCAAGAGAAACCCAAACCTCAAAATCATGCAAAAAACCTTCACATGTACCCATTGAATCTAAAATTATATATATATATATATATATATACATATACATACACACACACACACACACACACACACACACACACACACACACATATATATGTGCATATATATATTAAAAGAGATGTCAGATGTCATAATTCATTCTGGAAAGAAAAGAAAAGAAAAGAAAAGAAAAGAAAAGAAAAGAAAAAGAAATGTGGATCTGCTTGCTCAGCTGAGCTTGTCAAGGCAAACCGGCAAGGGGTGGCAAAACCCTGCCCAGGACATCAGCCACAAAGCTAAGAGAAGCCACTGACCGATGAATGTGCCCACAGGTTTCAGCTGAGCCGGTGAAAAGAAGTTAGGATGCAAACCTCAACAGAAATAGCATCATGTGACCCAGGCTGAGTGAGGTGCTGAAACGTCAAGAGCTCCCCATCCTCAGATGGAATGGACAACCTCAACACTGTAGTGACCCTTAGACGGGGCTTACTATTTATTTATTTATTTTCTATTTTATTTTATTTTTTGAGTTAGAGTCTCACTCTGTCACCCAGGCTGGAGTGCAGTGGCACACTCACAGCCACTGCAGTCTTGGCCTGCTGGGCTCAGGTGATCCTTCCGCCTCAGCCCTGCAAGTAGCTGGAACTACAGGCACGCGCTACAGCCCAGCTAATGTTTCGATTTGTTGATTTGTTTTTCGTTTTTGTTTTTGCTTTTGTTTTGAGTCAGAATCTCGCTGTCACCCAGGCTGGAGTGCAGGAGCACGCTCATGGTCACTGCAACCTCGACCTGCTAGGCTCAGGCAATCCTTCCACCACAGCCTTCCAAGTAGCTGGAACCACAGGTGTGCACCACCACACCAGGTCATTTTTTAAAAATTTATTGCAGAGAAGAGTTCTCGCTAAGTTGCCCAGGTTGGTCAAACCCTGGCCTCAGGCAATCCTCTCGCCTCGGCCTCCCATAGTGCTGGAATAACAGGCTCGCCTCCATCCGGCCACTTCATCTCTGCAATCTGGGTTGCACTGTTGCTGCCACTGTTTTAATTCCACTTCTTCAACAGTATCGGGAAAAGCTGGCCAGGAAGCCTTGTTTTTCTCACTTGCCTCTCTGGTAAGAGAAGTCAGAAAAGCCTATGACGAATGTCCTTGGTGTCTGCATCTTGCTTTCTGTCCCGGCACACAGCTACACACGAGACGGATACACAGGGAAGCAGACACCCCCTGCAGGACGATGCTGAGAATCAGACATCATCTGCTTATGCCAAGTCCAAATCGTGAGATGAAAATACTGTCCAGCCTTGGTGGTTATGAGGACCATTTGCCTTCTGCTAAAAGAACACTGTGAACCCTGGAAGAGCCTGAGGTTCATACAATCATAAAAATAAGACAGTGGCAGGAGACAATCATGTTGTAGGATGAACTTTTTACAGTCATTTTTCTTAGACATTCTTTCTGAGATTTAAAAGAAAATTGAGAGACTACAGACACCTTCAAAGTCCTTCTTCAATGTCAAGGGAATACCATGCCCATAAGTAATGGGACCAAACTTTCTCTTTGTCTACATTTCTCTAGCTCCACCCCCACTTTACCACAAGGCAGAGCACCCCCTCCCCCCATGTGGTCCTGAGTCCTTCCCTATCTCCATTCACACTGCTCACTGTTCTGCTTTTGTATCCAATGCCACAGTGTCTGCATCACCAGCAGACAGCAGCTCCTGGGGAGCTGGGACTCTGCCTTCAAGACCCTTCCCGATCACCAAGGACATCACTCACAAAGAGTGGCAGAGGACCACACTGCCAAGTCAGAGGAATGGCAATAGCTGTGTGACTTTAATAGAACCAGGACAACCGAATAGAATGAGTAAAAGTCACAATAATTATTCTCATTAAAACATTGTTCTAGATTTGAAATTCATCACTGTCATACATTATTGCAATTCAAGTATAATAGAAGAGTACAAGTTTTGGATCCAAATATGGAACGTACTTCATAGATACATTTATCATTATTTTTCATTTTTTTTTTACACAGAAAATTTCTCAGGTCAACTTAGTCATTTCAAATATACATTTTGTTTGTATATATGTTTAGATGTGCATGTATAAGAAATACAATTACAGTAAGTTCACTTGAGGGAAGAATGAAATAATTAATTGGCAATTGTAAGACTGATGATACCATCTTTTTTGGTTTTTATTATCTGGAGTCTCACTCCATCACCTAGGCTGGAGTGCAGTGGCACGCTCACAGCCACCCCAGCATTGACCTGCTGGGCTCCGGTGATCCTTCCACCTCAGCTTTCCAAGGAGCCGGAACTACAAGTGCACACAACAAGCACACCTGGCTAATTTTTGATTTATTGTAGAGATGAAGTCTCACCAAGTTGCCGGGGCTGGTCTCGGACCCACAGGCTCAGGCAATCCACTCACCCTGGCCTCCCAAAGTGCTGGAAGGACAGGCTGAGCCACTGAGCCCCATGGATACCGTCTTTTAAAAAGTCTGTGGATATGTTAAAATGTAGACTGTCTTAGAAATATGTAATACTGCAAGGCCTGTCTGTATCATTCTTCTTGCAGAATATTATGCTCAGGAAATAATGTATACCCTGCCAGTTCTGTAGCATTTGGGTAAGTCACATGGCACAGGAGTAGTTTCTACCATACCCTTGAATTTCTCCCCTTTCTGCTTACCTAACGGGAGCTTCAGAAATGACGGCGCTTCCCTGAGATACTCAACAGTGATGGTAACTTCATCACCAGCATTTCTCAAAAGATGTACCTGTCAATATGACAAAAAATAGCTACTTTACCATCACAAAGGGACCAGACACAGAATTTAAAAATAAAATCCCTCCACACCTCTCCTGTTTCCCAGAAATTCAAAATTTATGATTACCTTTAAAACACTGAAAACTCTGTAGGATTAAACTGAGATAGTGAAAGAATGGCTTTAACTTCCAAAAACACAGAATTCTATACCTTATCCACATAAATGTGTCTACACATCAGCGAGGTCTGTCATTTTTATCCACAAGACCAGGCTTTCTCTATGAATGTAACCTACCAGAAAATACAACCCTTGGAGAGAGCAACTTGTTAGTACAGTCAATTTTCAGACTGGCAAAACATATCCACTGGATTAACTGTGAAACAACAAACCATAAATACTCATTTAAAAGCTTAAAAGACATCTTAATTTCAAGAATATGAACAGTCATCATTTTAATATGATGCAACACACTTCTCTGCTGGGGTTTCAAATTATCCTCACAGTTTTAGTCAATGCACATAGAAGTCCATATATTTCATCACTTATAGAATCTAAAGTCAGCTTTTAACACACAATACATTTGCTGTTGTTTAAGTGAGTTTCATTGAGACACCAGAAGTCCAGATGCTGTGATACTGTGTTTATCAGAATCCACTGCACTGTATCCTGTGCACGTCCATAGGGCATGATCCTCCTTCTAGGATGGTCATAGCCAGCCCTCACCTGCACACAGAAACTGTCAACAATCTGGACAACTCTTTCACTCAGGCTTGTCATTCCCTCTGCTCTTGCCTCTGTTTCGGTTGCTTGCCAAGTCCATCTTTTCCAACCTGGATGATTGCAGCTCTGCACAGCTGCCTAAATGCCTGGTGACACGTGCTGGAGGTGGGGGGTACAAAGCCTGCATTTAATACATCTGAAGGTCCCCAAAGCCAGGGAATCTCACATCAATGGCTTTCCATCTCACTCATGGGCATTTCCATCTGGCATGGCCACTGGTCCATCTCCATTGCCTGTTCCCTCCCAGGCCCTCCGAGCAGTCCCAACTCAGGTCATCCCCACAGGCCATCCTTGCATATCTCTGGGGTTTCTCTAAACCTTGATATGCTCATCCCTTTTCTTTATGCCTCATAAAATCCTATGAAAAATTTTAGACTTGAGTCAGCACAACTGCTGAATGCTCCCACAAGCACTGTCAATTTCCTTTCCCTCCTCCTCATCATGTTGCTGGAGACCGTGTACAGACAGTCTCCTGGTGCTATTGGGAGTGTTTCTCAAACACTAAATTCCTGTGGTCCTGTGGCAGGCACCATCTCCACTGTCCCTCAGCAGCCTGGCCAGCCTTACCCCAATCACCCGTCTCCAAGCCATCTCCTTTCACTCATTCTTTAGATAGGAGCACACACCCCATCAGATGCCTATCTCCAAGTGTCCAAGCTCTGTCTTCACATGTCTTTAAGTACAAAATGACTTGTCTTGAAGTACAAAATGCAATAGCAGCACTTCTCAGACTCACTCAAGGAAAGTAGTCAAAGCTTAACAACTCGAAGATCTGGCTGGGACTGTCCTCCTTCCCTGCACAAGATCTTAAAGAAAAAACATAACCAATCTGAATCTGTTTCTCCTCCTCCTTGATAAAAAGAGGCAGAACATACCTCTACTTTGACGAATGGAAGCCAAGACGGTCTGAGAGAAGCTCAATGTAATGACATTCTCTCTGCATGGAAGGGCCATCATTCTGCAATTCCGTAAGGAAGCCCTTGTCTCTGGACGTGTGTGGCATGAGTTGGGGGGGTCGGGGCGAGATCAGAAGGCTCCATCTCCTAACACAATCTTATAGGCTTTAAGGGTTTTGGCATATGAACTCAAGGGGACAGAGACATTGAGTCCACAACACAGGAGCTGGTGGCTGACATTAGCATAGTTCCCCCATGGAGTCTTGAAGACTAGACCTATTGCCTGACAATCTTCCAGGGGAGCAGAGAGCACACCTCGTGATTGTACACTCCACAGTCTCAGAAGACGCTGTGCAATTTTCATTGAACTGCAACATACTGGATAGTTTAGATACGAAGTAACATAAAAATATGCAATGAAAAAATTCATATCTTTCACCTAGCAGATCCTCAGTTTGATACCTCAGAGACAAATGTTGCTGGGATATTTTGGGCTTCTTTCTAGCCATAGTGTATGCATCTCTAAGAATGTCTTCTCCTTCGAGGGTGATTTGGTTAAATCTGTTGGATATAAAATACATGTGCAATTTGACCCAGGAATCATATGAACAGATGCATTAGTGTGTGGGAATAAAGGGTTATGCACAGGAATTTTCATATATGAGGTAGAACATTTATCCCATTTATTTACCTTATTTTCACTTAAATGAAAACCTGCCCTGAACTATGTTTGATACATTGTTTTCTTTATCTAAAACATGGATCTTGGAGCTTACACCGTATTATTCTTTTTTTTTTTTTTTTGAGTTGGAGTCTCACTCTGTCGCCCAGACTGGAGTGCAGTGGCCGCTCCCGGCCACCGCAGCCTCGACCTGCTGGGCTCCGGCGCTCCTTCCCCCTCAGCCTTCCAAGTAGCTGGAATTACAGGCATGCGCTACCACGCCCGGCTGATTTTTTGATTTATTGTAGAGATGAGGTCTCGATGCCCAGGTGTGTCTCGAACTCGCGGGCTCAGGCAATCCACTCACCTCAGCCTCCCAAAAGCACGGGATTACAGGCTGAGCCACCGAGCCCAGCCACCGTATTATTCTTATATTTCTATCTCTTTTTCATGAATTCACAGTATTCTATTTTACAAATGTTCCGTAACTAATTCTATGTTTGATATTTGAATTTCTGTTGAGTAGGTTCATAATCTCTCCTTTTTCATTCTTAATCTTATTTGTATTTTCATGAATGTTTCTTCAGGGTCTTTTCAGAGGTGTCTATATCTTGCTTTATTACAAGAAAAAACTTGAGATAGACTTTTGGTATTAATAACTTTTCTTCTTTTACTTGCTCTCTGTTTTCTCTTTTATGAATTTTGCATTTTTGACTTCATTATCTCTTTTTTATTCCTGTGGGTTGCTCTGTTGCTCTTTCTTCAAATTAAGGAGACAAATGGTTTTTTGGCTATTTACAAAAATGGTTTTTTGGTTATTTACTTTCTTGCTTTCAATAGGTAGAAGCTGAAAGCATTCCACCTATGAACAGGAACAAACAAGGATGTCCACTCTCACCCATCCTGTTCAACATAGTGCTGTAAGTCCTAGTCAAGCAATCATGCAAGAGAAGGAAATCAGGGGAAAAGAGGAAGTTAAGCTGTCCCTCTTTGCAGATAATATGATTCTATATCTTGAAAACCCTAGAGAGTTTGTCAAAAGCCTCCTCACACTGATAATTGACTTTGGTAAAGTCTCGGGGTACAAAAGCAAATGCAAAAGACAGTTACATTCCTATACACCAGCAACAAGCAGGCAGAGAATCAAATAAAACGCACGATCCCATTCACAATAGCCACAAAAAAAGAGAAAGAAATACCTTGCGTAACCAGAGAAGTAAAAGATCTTTACAAGGAGAACTACAAAATGCTATCAAAGAAATCAAGGATGAAAAATAAATATTCTCAAGATGTCCATCCTACCCAAAGCAATCTACAGACTCAATGCAATACCCACCAAATTACCAACATCATTTTTCTCAGACCTGGAAACAATAATACAAAAATTTTTATAAAAACAAAAAAGAGCATGAATAGCCAAAACAATCCTCAGCAAAAGGAACAAAGAGTGCGGTACCACACTTCCAGACTTTAAACTTTACTACAAGGCTACGTGACCAAAACATATTCTACTATTGGTACACGAATAGGCACACAGGCCAATGGAACAGGACAGAGATTCTAGAAGCAACAACTCAGTCTCATACACAGACATGCACAAATGCTTATTTTCCCTCCTCCTTGCAGCACTCCTGCATACAAGCTTCTTGGACCCCATGAAGACTTATGTCACCTGGTGACAGTAGCCCTCTCTTGTCCTATGCCAACAGCTTTACATTCCCCTCTATTCAGGTTAAATGCCATGGTTTATCACTATAACCTGTTCCTGCATACTCCCCTCTGGCATTTTGTACCTGTCTGACAAAATCCTAACCATGGTTAAGTGTAATTGAAATAATCCACTTCTGGCTGGGCTCGGTGGCTCAGCCTGCAATCCCAGCACTTTGGGAGGCTGAGGTGAGTGGATTGTCTGAGCCTGTGGGTTTAAGACCCACCCGGGCAACTTGGTGAGACTTCATCTCTACAATACATCAAAAAATTAGCCGGGCATGGTAGCGCACGCCTGTAGTTCCAGCTACTTGGAAGGCTGAGGCTGAAGGATCGCCGGAGTCCAGCAGTTTGAGGCTGCGGTGGCTGGGAGCGGCCACCGCACTCCAGTCTGGGCGACAGAGTGAGAGTCCAACTCAAAAAAAAAAAAAAAAAAAAAAGAATCCACTTCTGCACATTTATGACTAGTCACTAGAAACTTAAACTGATGTTTAAGAGCACAAATAGGCACTGATGTTTTATTTAATTATCATTAATATTATTCTTTCTTTCTCAGTAGTTTTTTTTTATAGAAGCTAGCACTAGGTCTACAAACTAATATCCTTTCAACCTTCTTCCCCTCCAGAAACAAAGAGAACGGTGTGTGTATTTGGTAGAATTCCACTAACTGTCTTTCCCTCAACTACTTGTCATAGTGCACTCAGATAAAGCTACGTTTAATAAAATTAATTTGGCCATTGCTTTATTAAACTCTAGTGTGTCCATGTTGAACTATGGCTGCCATGTTTCTTGACTTGGGTCCTCTCCCCTACCTTGTAGAGGTGACTCTACCCACCCGCCTTTATTTTCTAAATAAACTATATTTTTCTATCTAAAAAAAAAATTTATCTCTTTTCTATATGAGTTTTCAAATGCTTCATTTATATGAACTTGTGTGAATAAGAGAAGGATTTTGTTTATGAATAACTCCCTTATACTTACTTTTAAAGTCAGGACACTTTGGACAAATAAGTTATCTTACTGCAAATGATTAAAGTAATATCCCTTAAAGCCACAGAGTAGTAGTTTATGCAACTGGTCCTATGACTGTGACATTGAATCTGTTCATCATCGTGAACTCCCACCAGAGTGTGGGCTGCTAAGAATGTCTATACAATGGTCAAGGCTTTAGAACATACATAAAATCAAGATAACTCTGAAAGCTAACTTCTGTGCATGGAACAATGGGAGCTTTAAATAAAACTGCCTGAGGCAATCTCCTTCTCCTTTATTAAATGACGCATGAAATATCTATCTATAAGTTGGCATCCTTCAAAAACCTCCCAGACCATTGCAACATCAGGTTCATATTGCCCCATGGAGTAGGTTGTGTGGGGGGCCATCCAGACCTCACATTTCTAGTCTGAGTATGGAGCTGAGTCTCCAGAGTCCAAAGAATTTCCATGACCTCAACAGACAAAGAACAAAAGAAAGCAAACAAACAAAAACTCCATTGTAGTTTACTATGGAAAATGACTTATACTATGCTGATAAACAAACAGAACACAGGCTATTAAACGCTCCATTCTTCATAAGGTTTAAATCTCATTGCCAGTATTCTTTCAACATTTAAATCTAGTATTTGTATTTATAGGAATCTACTTCTGGAGATTAGAACTTTATCAGGCTGGTCGCTCTTATCTGGACCTTGCACATACATGCTTGAGTGTCTGTGAGGGTTATGTCAACCACAAACCAGACAGCATGTTACTGCATGACCCCACCATTCAAGGCCAGTTCAGACACCTGAAACTCCTTCCTTGATTATTCACAGAAGTGGAATGAGGAACAGTGGGGTGTGTGGATAGTACAGCTCCTGAAATCTCACCAAAGCACTCTCAGGTCATTGCAGGTTTCACTCATGCCCTGTGTGCAATCCGCTTCCAGATATCACTATTCACCCAAACAGACAAAGCACAGTACCTGGCTCAGCTCATCCACGCCCCCTCCGTCCCTCTGCTCTCAGCACCTTGCTGAGTGACCATCCAGGTTACCTTGCATCAGGCTGTGGGTTAGCACCGGCCTGCCAGCCCTGCTGCAAGGGATCAGAGACATGCTGGATATGTGATTACCATGTAGTAAATTTGCATGAAATGCCCTGGTTTCACCCTTGGATACCACAAAACGCAAAGGTGCCTCCAAGAGTTCCCCAGTCCCACAGCCAGGGAGTCTGGCTAGGGCTGGAGGGGATTTTCCACCTTCTCCAGAATTCATCATTACACTCCCAGGTGTCTCACTGTGAACTGGGCCACCACAGGTGCCCCTGGCCTCCACATTCTAATCCAGCACAGCTCTCTCCTCTTCCTGAAATCCCAAAGTCCTCACTGTAATCCACAGGTTTTGGGGTTCTGTTTTTAACAAAATCTACTGCCCTTTTCCCCTGGATGCTCCCTTCTCTTTCCTGCCCTGAGGAGCTCAGGCTGTGTCACAGGGCAGAGACCCTGTGTCTCTCCTGAGTCATTGAGCACTGGCTGGCTCCAACACGAGGGTACGGATGCCTTGTCCTCACCCCTCCGATCTCCCTAATCTGCCCAACACATGCCTAGAAGCTCTGGCTCTCCATGGACTTCCTGCCCCCCTGGTGGAGGCCCCACCTGCCTCCTGCTGCTCTCCCCAAGCTTCCTCTCCACCACAAGGATGTCAGTTTCAGTGTCCTGTGTCTTCGGCATCCATCCTGTGTCTTGGCTTCCTGTCTCCAAGGGTCTCATCACCTACCTCCCTCAGGCACATATGGCTGTGAGAACACCTCTCTCCTCACCAACACTGCCCTCCCTGCCACACTCATTATTCTGATCCTATCAGATTCAGTTTCACTCCGTGTGATGTCAGTTCTTATCACTCACTCAACAAGAGCTCAACCACCCACAACCTCCAGACTGCAGCCCCCAAGCACGATCTCCCCATCTTCCTCCTGGGTCCTCACTGCCTTTTCGCCAAACCCAAATGCAACGGGACCTTATCCTTCTGGCCTACAGATGTCATGCTCACCGGTTCAAATTGCAACTGGCTTAAATCCAACCCCCTTCCTGTTTTACAACTGCACCCAGGCTGTTGGTTCATCTTACTTTAAAGTAAGGACCTTCAGAGGACCCTAGTGCATCACAAGACACTTCTTGATCTCATCCCTCTCCCTTTGTCCAGATGGATACTTCCTACCTTTTCTCCACAAAAACCCTCAACGCCAACTCCCTCTCCCTCCTTTGGCTGCTGACCACAGGTCTCAGCTCGACATGCAGATAGAGGCGAATGTCTCCATGTCTCCCCCCAGCTATGCTGACTTACCCATCTGGGCCATATTCTCTCTTCCCATCACTCCCAACAAAGAAACTGCCCTTGTTCCATCTAAGGCCATGTGAGTCCTCTCCTTTTAGCCTTCTACAGCTAGGACCTGCACCTGGCCTCAACCTACATCTACAATGGTGTCTACCATGTTGAAGTTTATGGAGTATTGTTGTGGAAATTTGCTAATACGATGATTCTGCTCATTTTTTCTGTTTTGATGCCCTTTTGCCATCTCTTTCGAACGATTTATATTATTTTTGTCAGACTTGCTCCCTTAACCCTTAATTCTCACCAGCCTTTTTTCAATATGTATAAAACTTCATATTCTATAAATTGCCATCTTTCTTATTCTAATGTCTATGCTCCATCTTATTGAACATCTTTAGCTAGAAAGCTGTGTATTGTAGCATCAGGTCTTGTCCACTCATAAAAGAAGGAGGAAAGGTTGCATTCATGCTGGACCTTCTGAAAAGAAGTTTCCCCAAGCCAGTGCCAGCTTCTGAGCTGCCACGTGGTGACAGCTGCAGCCTATAACTTCCACGTGCTGGGCAATGCCCTGGACCCTCAAGCTGCCTCTCATGACCCTCCACACCCTCTCCTGTGCTCAGATAAAGTCTCCTATAGGCTCCCCTTCTTCCTTCCTGTTGGCTCAAGATATCTTGCACCTGCCAGGGTTGTCTGAAATTTTCAAGATATTCTACTTTTTTTGTTGTTGTTTTGTTTATGTGAGTAAAATTAGTTTTTAAAAAGATGTTGTGAGTGATTTCTATCTGACTTGAGCTGATGTCTTTGTATTCTGTAGCTAGTCCCTGAAAGTCTTCTTGGTTTGATCCTACACATAGGCCCTGACCAGGAGGCCACATCTACACCTCAGCATAACTAAGCCCTGTTGTAGCAGTTGCCGACTTCATGTGAGCTCTCATGGGCATCGTGCCCAACTTACTGTTTGTCTGAAGTTAAGAAAATATGTTTAGTTTTCAATCATTGGCATTGAGATACAGCTATGATTATCAGCATCAGTAATGTTTTACTTCCTTAAATAACTTGCATTTTACTGCTCTATGCAATTAGTTATTGCCCACTTGTCTCTGGACAGATTATGAGTAAAATATGAACAAGTACTTGCCAAAGAAAAATTAAATGTCCCTGCCCATATGTAATCATACGTTTTGAAACAGGTCTCAAACACTTCATATCTAATTTTGCACCACCCAATTTTAGTCACTCTATAGACTTAGACAAACATATTCAAGTTTTTCCACGAAGCAATCCTTTTACATAATCACCATTCTTAGGCATAAGATAACTCTGTTTGTACTTTTTATATTTTCATTGATATTTTAAATCATATCCTAGTTTTTTTATAACAAAGAAGGAGATTCTTTTCATGTGACTTTCAAACAAAGATAATACAGTTTTTTATATTTTCTTTCACACTTAAAAAAATAATCATCATATAACAATATACCATGGTTTGTGATCAACTCTAATATATCACATGTGTCACCTCGGTTGGCCAGTGCCCAGGTATTCAATACAATACTGATCTAGGTGTTTCTGTGACAGTATTTTATAGATGTGGTTAGCATCTACAATCAGATAAGCTTAAAAAATGAAATTACCCATGATACTGTAGGTGGGCCTTATACAATAGTTAAGGCCATAAGATCAGATACTTGAGGTTTCCCTGAAGAAAAGTAATGCCACTGAATGGCTCAAAGTTCAGATTTGTTCTGCAATTTGCAGTCTGGAGTCTTGACCTGCAGCTCTTATGCACACACACAGCACACAAATACTGCACACACACACAGATATAAGCATACACATACATGTATGCATACATAGACAACTGTGCACATACACACGCATGTATGTGCACACATATATGCATGTACATATATACACACATGCATGTATGCATGCACATACATGTGCGTATTATACACAGATAGGTGTATGCAAACATACATACAACAAACATATATATGCTTGCAGGCACATGCATGCTTGTATGCACAGGTATGCACATACAAATGTGTGCCTCAACTACACACTGATACATATACAAACATGCGTATACACATACATGCATGCACACATACAAATGTGGACACATTGCATACACATGCATATACACATGCATATTATACACAGATAGGCACATGCAAATATACATGCTAAAACATATATATGCTTGCAGGCACATGCATGCTTGTATCCACATGTATGCACATACAAATGTGTGCCTCAACTACACACCGATACATATACAAACATGCATATACACATACATTCATGCGCACATACAAATGTGGACACATTGCATACACATGCATATACACATGCATGCATGAACTTACATGCCTACAAAATACAAACACTGACACACACATCCCATGTCTCTCCCACTAGCTCTATTTCTCTAGAATAACTCTAACCAATCAGATATCAGTAATCACTAAAACACCTGATACAACTCCAGTAGACAGTCTATAATTTGAACAGAAGACTCACTGATCTACCCTCCATCTCCACCGAGTCCGTGAGTGGAAGCCATGACAGATTACTTGACCTGTAATGATCTTACTAGAAGTCAGATGAGCCATTGAGGTAAGCACATTGATAATCCTAATATAAGCCTTTTATAAATCTGAGTAACTTATGCCGGAATTGCACATGACATGCCAAAGTAAGCAACATACTCTATAATGTGGATAGCAAATGAAGAGCAATAGATAAAGTTTAGGTCTTTATGATCTGAATTGTTATTCTTTGGACACATTTGAGAGTTTAGCAAATTGAGTATACTAAAATGTAAATGAATTCGAATTGAGAAAAATCTGATTTCAATTTTTGTCCTGATGAGTAAGAACTTTGTGCTCTTGAGAGCCCAAATCATGCCCCTGTAAACTAGGGCTAGTCACCCAATCTCTGCAGTTGTCATAGGATGAGATAAGATAATGTGTGCAGGTGCCCTGCAGACTGTGAACACCATGCTTGTCTTCTGCATAACTACCCAATGGGTGAAAGCAACATAGCAACGAAGATGGGCAAGGGGACCTGGAAATCTAGGAAGCAGAGGCATTGAGAACAGCCTAAAAAGGAATCTATTTTTTAAAAAGCCCAAATAGAACAAAAACATATCTGAAGGTCTCAAGAGTGGAAGAAGCATGAAGGGGGGGCATAGGTGGGAGCATAGGCTGGCAATGTGTAGTCCACACCCCAGTCTAATGGGCAAGGGTAGTCTGATGTCTGGATTTCCTGCCGCAGTGTGAGGGTGCATCTGCAGCTGAGGTGAGCGGGAGGACTTTGATTTTGTCCTCAGAGGGTGGCACTGCCAGGAAGTGTTTGAGCTCCCTGATGTGCACAGGCATGAGAAACTCCTGGGGACAGCCCAGAGGGACATGAATCTCATGCTGTGGTGACACCAGAGCTGGTTCAAATGGGATTCCAGCCTGATTTCAACATTCACACGTCTTACGTTAGGACTGAAGATAGGACTTGTTTCTGTGATATGGAAACAACTAGAAGGAGCTGTCACTATCCGGTTAAAGGCTGGTTTCTTCCAAAATGATGCACAATTATTATTTTCTACTGTGGCTCATAGAACATATTTAATAGCTTTCTAAGTAGTAAGAAATTGCGGGGGTGTGGGGAGGCAGGATTGGCAGTAGTGGTAATCTGCCTGGGGAAGGGGGAGCACACCTCATCAACAAGGGTACCCGCATAATGAATATTTGTATACCTAACCCTGAATTGTACCCCACACTTTTAAAATAAAATAAAATAAAAAGTTTTTTAAAATTACATGGAATATAATAAAATTATTCATTGTTTCTTTGAAATTGAAAAAAATAAAATAAAAAATAATTTTCTAAGCTGAAGTAGAGATTTTGACTAAACTTCTCTCAAACTTGACAGATGAAACAAATCCAGTCAGAGGGACTAAGTCACCGACCCCAAACCACAGCCCATCAGGGGAAGCATGGGAAGAGAAAGAGGCTCCGTGGTCCTGGTCAGCCGCTGTGCGTCGGTGTGCTGGGAGAGTGGAGCGGGCTCCAGACTGGGACCGGCCCCTGGGGTAGAGCTGGCCCTGGCTCCCTCTGCTGGCATCTTCACATCCTCTTAGTCCGCAGAGGTCAGTTTATCCCTGGACCAATTCTGATTTCACGACTGGAGAATGGCTGAATGTGCTCAGGCACGGATACTTAAACTCCTCTAAAATCTGACCTTTCCACTCTAAAGGCACTTGCCACTGAGCGGGCCATACGCAGAGTGTTGCATCCTTCTACTCATGTTGTCACATAACCCCACACCATGCCTCTGTACTTTCGCTGATTGCATTCTGAAAGCACATTTTGCTCTCTCAGACAATAGAAAACCGTCTCCTCCTCAGTTCTCATCCACTGCACATCATGAGGCACACATCATGCCGCCAAGGGATGAGCCCATGGCCCCACACCGCACACATTGCACAAGTGAAGTGTGTTTCTGGAGAGTGAATTGCATGCTTTCCACATATGCTCAGTCCTGCTCACCAACCCCTTTACTGGAGTTGCAAACTGCTAATTCTGCTTTTTTACATGCTACTCACTTGTAAGTGACAGTCACAGCCTTTCTGATTTCCAGTAGATACAAAGCGAGAGCTTGTTCACAGTCCCTGTGGGTCTTTACACGGCAAACAGAGACAATGGCATAGTGCATGCTAGGACAGTAGGAATATGAACATGGTGCTACACAGCCTCAGTTGATTGTTTCCTGAAATCCTTCTATTTGAAAATGTCATCTCAAAAAAGTTCCGTAAAACTTCAGATGTTTGATGTTAAATGTGATTCACTATTTATTAAGAGATTTGTGATTATGAAATATTTTCCAAAAGACCGATATTTCCAGACTGCTGCTGCTCAGAATCTCAAAATGATACATTTTTATGGATAAAAAGGACATCAGAACTTGACTTTACTAATTAGACAGAAGGCAGTTGCAGAAGGTGGGCCGAACAGGAAGGCTCCCTTCTCCTTCCCAGCAGTTTTTCTTCTTGCCTCCACTCTACTCTCACCTTCTCTCCTCACTTCCTCGTTTCTGTTTCTTTACCTTGAAAGCCCACTCTGTGTGGAGCCAGTTGTGAAGAGCATCCAAAGGGCTTCAGGACAGCAGCCCACCCTATGCTCGGTTTATGCTGATATCACATTGTCTTCATCATCTTTGAGTGGCTCAAACGAGGAGCTGGGGGGCTCCCTCCCAAACCAAGGCTGCATCTTGCCCTGAGTTGCCCAGCCTCACATCTGTAGGGAGGACTATGAAGAGAAAATGCCTTCAGTCCGAAGAGCTTATAAACATGTCCTTCACTTGTATTTTGGTTAGCCTTGTGTTCGGCTTAACACAAAAACAGACTACAGCACAGTATCCAGCTGCCCTCCCCAGTTCTGGGTCCCTGCCTCTGTGGAGAAAGCACTGGATCTGCCCAGGTAACCAACCCGGCACGTCAGCTCCTCTTACACTGGCACTACAACGGGAATTTCCCACCTAGCCTTCTCCACTCCCAAATCCTCATACGTGAATTGAAGAGCTGAACTAACCAGAAAATAATTAAGTTCATTGCGTCTTTCACCACTTTTAAATATTTTCATTCCCAAATACTTGACATCACCATTTTTTCCTCTGTCACTGATTTGATTATAACAGAGGGCCCACTGGAATAGTACTCACTCCTGGAATTGGTTTTCAACTAGCTGGTAGTATTCCATCTACAGAAAACAGATGGAAGAGCAAAAAGATTGCACACGGCCAGCTTATTCATCTTAACATCCCTCCCCGCTTGAAGATAAGGTTACCATTTTAGTTCTTTTAAATGCAGATCTAAAATGTGCACATTTTTCAATAAATTGACTCTTTGTTCAAGATCATAATTAGGCTATATTACCTTCAATGGCCTCTGAGAAGTTCATCTTAAGATATGAATGGTTATTAGCAAGGAGGTTTTTAGAAAAATTTCTGTGAAGATAATTACTTTCATGTGGTATGATCATATTTGATAAATACCCAATTTTATGCCATGTGACTGCTGTTTTGTTGTGTTAACTTCACTCTTTTGGTCATCTAATATTTCCTTCCTTGTGTGCTATCATTAACATCATTATTCTTTGCAAATTTCTTGTGACTTTTGTACTCTGCGTGTGAAATCCCACCATAGTGGGAAAAACACTGTGTATCACCATTTAGAATGTAAAAAAAAAAAGTCATAATCTGACTCAGGCTGCATGAAGCAGACATTGAAGGGATGCTGGTTTTCTCCTAATGAGGCCTTTTGATAAGAAATCATCCTGGGGGGGGCTCAAGAACTTATTGATAGGATAAAAATTGAAGAAAATAAATCAAGTACAAAGAGCCAAAACAACAACGAGAAAAACCCCTCTCTGTTCAGCATTTCTGCCAGGGAGGTGGAGAAGGCAAAGGAGCTTAAGAGAAGTGCAGGAAAGGCTTCAGGCTGAGGTCTGAGGTTTGAGTCCATCACGTGATAACTTCACAGCCTGAGGCAAGTCAGTTACTCTTCCTGAGACTTCAATTCCTGATCTTTGATGCGGAGTCTGTGAAGAACACAGTCTCAGTCACAGGAGGACAGAATCACAGAAGGATCCATGGAAAGGTCCTTTTTAGGCTAATACCTCATTAAAGGTGTTTGTAAAAACAATGTCTGGAAACTGAGTTGTGCTTTAACAGGAGGATAACAGGAGGCCCATTCCAGAAAGACCAGGAAGTACACACACTTGCAGGTGCTGCAAATTGATGGCTCTGGCCCTGAATTTTATTGATGTGTTTTCATTTCTTTACATTATATATGACTTAGGTAGGAAATCACAGACCACAGAGCCTCTGAAGCACATACATGCACATGTTAACATATGCACACATCCACTCACACACATACGACACACATGGGCACACCAACTCATATGTGCACACAGATACACAAATGGAGACACACGTATGCACCCATAAACATGCCATACGCAGATGAGCATGTACATATTTACATTCCCATATACACATACATCTAACAATCACTGAATTAAATATTTAAGTCTTGTGTAGCCACAACTTCCATCTTTCCCTAATGTCTGACTCAATTATACTTTTTTGTGAAAAGATGACTTTATATTTTTAGACCAGTTTTCGGTTCACAGAAAAATTGAGAAGAAAGTACAGAAAGCTCCCATATACCCTTGCCCCCACACACCTACAGCACCCTCACTATCAACATCCCTCACCAAAGGATACACTTGTTACAGTCAGTGAGCCTGCACTGACATGTCATTGTTGCCCCAAGTCCCTAGTTCACATTAAGATTTACTCTCAGTGTTGTACATTCTGTAGGTTTGGACAGATGTGTCATGACATGCATCCCCCAATGTAGTACCATACAGAGTAGTTTCACTGCCCTAAAAATTCCTCTGTGCTCCACCTACTTGTCCCTCTCTCCTCCATAACTCTTGGTAACACTGATCTTTTTAGTGTCTCCATAGCTTTGCTTTTTCTATTATGTATCTAGTTGGACTCATACAGCATTCAAATTGGCTTCTTTCACTTACTTTTACATTTAAAGTATCTCCAGATCTTTACGTGGCTTGATCCTCATTTCTTTACAGCAATGAACACTATTCCCTTTTCTAAATGAATTTATCCATTTGCCTACTGAAGGACATCTTGATTGCTTTCAAGTTTTGACGATTATGAACGAAGCTGCTATAAACATCCTGGTGCAGGTTTTTGTGTGGACATAAGTCTACAGCTCACTTGGGTAAATATCAAAGAGCACCATTGCCAAGGCATACGTTAAAAGAGTATTTATTTAATTTTTTAGGAAACTGCTAAGCTGTCTTGCAAATTGGCTGTACCATTTTGCATTCCCACGGACAACGGATGAGAGTTTCTGTTCCCCTGCATCCTCATCAGCATTTGGTGTTTTCAGTGTTCTGGATTTTGGTTATTTTAATAAATGTGTAGTATTATGGCATTGTTGCTTTAATTTGCATTTCCCTAATGACATACAATGGGAAGCATCCTTTTATAGACCTATTTTACATCTATATATCTTGTTAGGTAAGGTATCCATTAAAATATTCGGCCCATTTTCATCATCAGGTTATTTGTTTTCTTATTTTTGGCTTTTAAGAATTCTTTGTGTAATATGAATAAATTTTTTTTATTGGTATATCTTTTGTCAATATTTTATTCCAGTCTGTGACTTGTCTTTTCATTCTCCTGACAGTATCTTTCGAAGGAAAAATGTTTAATTACAATGAAATCCATCTTATTAATTACTCTTAACATGGACTGTGCCTTTAAGTTGTATCTAAACGGTCATTGCCCAGTCCCAGGTCATCTAGATTTTATCCTACTATTTATTGTCTAGGAGTTTCATCATTTTGCATTTTACATTTATGCCTATGATTGATTTTGAGTTAATTTTTGTGAAGGGTGTAAGGTCTGTGTCTAGTCATTTTTTGCATATGAATCTACAACTGTTTCAGCACTATTTATTAAAAAGACCATATTTTTTTCATTGTATTGCCTTTGGTCCTTCATCAAAAATCAATTGACTGCATTGATGTGGTTCTATTTCTGGGCTGTCTATCTGTTCCATTGATCCATTTTTCTGTTATCTCACCAATGTCTCACTGTCTTGATTAGTATAGCTTTATAGAAAGACTTGAAGTCAGGAAGTGTCAGTTCTCCAACTTTACTCTTCTCTTCGGTATTGTGTTGGCTATTCTGGGTCTTTTCTTCTCCAAATAAACTTTAAAATCAATTTATCAATATCCACTAAATTGCTTGCTGAAATTTTGGTTGGAATTGTATTGACCCTATAGACCAAGATGGGAAGAACTACAATCTTGACAATATTGAGTCTTCCTATTCAAGAACCTGGATTATTTCTTAATTGATTTAGTTCTTCTTTGATTTTTAAAATCAGAGTTTGTAGTTTTCCTCATTTAAATGTTTTGCATATTTTTCATATTTTGTTATGTTTATGCCTAAGTTTTCCATTTTGGGGACTGATAATGTAAATAGTACCATGTATTTTAATTTCTAATTTCACTTGTTCATTGCTGGTATATGGGGGAGCAATTAAATTGTGCATAATAATTTTATATTATGCAATCTTGCTATAATTGTTTATGAGTTTCAGGATTTTTTAAAGTTGATTCTTTTTGATTTTCTATATAGATAATCATGTCACCAGCACACAAAGGCAGTTATATTTTTACCTTTTCAAATTGTATTCCTTTTTTTCCTTTTCTCTTTTTATTGCCTTAGCAAGGGTTTCCAGTATGATGTTGAAAAGGATTGGTGAGAAGATCCTGATCTTAGCAGGAAATTTTCTAGTTTCCCATCATTATTTATAATGTTAGCTTGAGATTCTTTTATTGGTATCCTTTAACAAGTTAAGAAAGTTCCCTTATATTATTAATTTGAGTTTTTGATCATTAATTGATGCCAAGTTTTGTCAGATTCTTTCTCTGTATCTATGAATATAGAATTATTTGATTTTTCTTATCTAGTCTGTTAATGTTAGTGATTCCATTAATTTATTTCCAAAGGCTATGCCAGTCTTGTATATCTGCAGTAAATTCAACTTGGTCATGGTGTACAATTCTTTTTATACGTTGTTAGATTCCATTTGCTAATACTTTGTTAGAAATTTTCGCATCTATGTTAATGAGAAATACTGGTGTGTAATTTTTTTTCTTGTAACGTCTTTATTTGGTTTTGGTAAAACAATAAGTGATTTAATAGAATGCATTAGGAAAGAGTCCTTCTTTTTCTGCCTTGTGAAGGAGAGTGTAGAGAATTGGCATAATTTCTGCTTTAAATGTTTGATAGGATTTACCAGTGAAACCATCTGGCCTGGCACTTTCTGTTTTAGATGGTTATTAATTATTTATTTAATTTATTTAATAAATATAGGAGTATTCATATTTTTTATTTCTTCTTGTGTGAGTTCTGGTAGATTATGTCTTTTAAGCAATTCATCTATTTCATCAAGATTATCAAATTTGCGGGCTCAAAATTGTTCATAGCATTCTTGTATTATACTTTTAAAGTCCATAACATCTATAGTAATATCCCCTCTGGTATTTCTAATATTATTAACTTGTGTTCTTCCTCCTTTTTTCATAGTTATTCTGGCTAGAGGCTTATAGTTTTACTTATCTCTTTTTTTTGAGTTGGAGTCTCACTCTGTTGCCCAGACTGGAGTGCTGTGGCCGCTCCCAGCCGGGCACCGGTGGGCTTCGACCTGCTGGGCTCCAGTGATCCTTCTGCCTCAGCCTTCCAAGTAGCTGGAACTACAGGCATGCATTACCACGCCTGGCTAATTTTTGATTTATTGTAGCGATGAGGTCTCGCCAATTTGCCCAGGTGGGTCTCAAACCCGCGGACTCAGGTAATCCCCTCACCTCAGCCTCCCAAAGCGTGGGATTACAGGCTGAGCCACCGAGCCAGGCTTTTACTTATCTCTTGAAAGAGCTAGCTTATTTTTTCCTCTCTTGATTTCTTATTTTCATTCATTTATTTCCTGTCTAATTTTCATCATTTCTTCTGTTTACTTTGGACTTAATTTACTCTTCTTTTTCTAGTATCTTAAGGTGAAAGTTTATATGATTTATTTTTATATTAATGTTTTCCAATGTATGCATTCAGTGCTATAAATGTTTCTATGTACTACCTTTACTATATACCACACATTATAAAGTGTGTTTTTGTTTTCTTTCAGTTAAAAATATACTTTTAAATTTCTATTGAGTTTTTTCTTTGACCCATGTGTTATTTAGAAGTCCATTGTTTAACACCAAATATTTTGGATTTTCAGCTATCTTTCTGTTATTAATTTTATATTTAATTCCACTGTGGTTTAAGAACAGACATTACATATGTGTTATTTTAAATTTGTTAAAGTGTGTTTCATGACTCAAAATCTGATCTATCTTGGTGAATTTTCCATTTGAGCTTGGGAAGAATGTTACTCTGCTGTTATTGGTAGTAGTCTATAGATATCCATTTATAGATTGAAGTAGTCTATAGATATCCATTATACCCAGTTGATTGATGATACCATTGAATATAACTAGGACTTTCCTGGTTTCTGCCTGCTGGGTCTGTCGATTTCTGACCAAGTACAGTTTCTTTCTACTTTTATGGGTCAGCAAGACTACTTGTTATCAACTCGTTACCTTTCTTAAATTAAAAACAGAAAGAAGGTCTCATGTTTCCCCAAACCGTTTCTCAAATGTCTCAGGGTTAAAGTTTGTTGAAAGAAACTCATGCAAGATTTGGAAGTTGTAGAGGAAAGGACAGTTGATTCTGAAGTCACATAAACAGACCTTTGAGCCAACAGACCTTCAGGGGCTGCCCTGTACGCCTTGAGAACCACAGCTTCACCACTGTAGATTGAGGGAAACATGCCAGTGTACCAAAGTTTTGTGAGAATTACAACAGACTTCTGGCTTTTTCTTAGGAATTGATCATTTCAGTTCTTGAGTATCAGATTTTTCACGGCAGATTCCCTGGCCTTTGCACTACAGCAATACCAACATGCCAAGAATCCTTTTATTTTCACACTTTATTTTGTAACTGTTCTAGCTGGAATCCCTGGAGCCCTTGTTTTCCAGAACAAATCCTAATGGGTCAAGTTTAGGTGTTAGAAGAGGGTAGGAGGGCTACTTATCAATTACAAAGTTTAGAGATTAATGTTTCCACTTTAATCTATGAGTAGAGAGCTAGAGAGCTCCATAATTTCTCTGAAATGATTCCTTGTTTCTTGTAACTGCAGAGTTAAGACTTCTCAGAACTCAACTCAATGCCTGACATTGCAGGTGGCTGAATAATTGAACCCATCAACTCAGTAGGTCTCCCGGTTTGCAGCTGGGGCATTGGTTGGCAAAGAGTGGGAATGGAAGCAGATTTCCAATGCATCTGTGTCCCTTCCATGTTCATATCCTACTTAATTCCCTTCCCTTTCGGTCCTGGCAAGGTTAACTTCCTCTTGCCAGAAGATTCCATAATGATATTTTGTGAGGCAACCACCTGAGCACTTCCCATCATTTTCAGACCCATAACTAGCCCCAATTCTTATTATAAAATCTGACTTCAGAAGAGGTATTCCATGTACATCAATTGTAACAGGCTGGGCTCAGTGTTCAGCCTGTCATCCCAGCACTTTGGGAGATCGAGGTAAGTGGATTGCCTGAGCCTGCGGGTTGAAGACCAGTGCAGGCAACTTGGCAAGACCTAGTCTCCACAAAAAATAAAATATTAGCTGGGCATGGTAGCACATGCCAGTTCTGGCTACTTTGAAAGCTGAAGTGCAAGGATCTCTGGAGCCTAGCAGGTCAACACTGGGGTGGCCGTGAACGTGCCACTGCACTACAGTCTGGGCAATAAAGTGAGACTCCAACTCAAAACAACAACAAAAAAATTGCAATATATTGGCAATGAAATAGCAGAAACATTTGTTCATGAAAATGTGTGCTGAGAAAATCCTAGATGAGAAAGGCACTAGTATCTCAGAAACTCTGTTGTGGCAGTTTCCTGCTGCCAGGGAAGAGTAATGGGCTATGACACCGTTGAAACTGATTCCCTGAACCAGTTCCATCCGAGGAAATGATGGATACTGGATGGCAGAGTCCAGGCAGCAGCACTGAACCTTCACACAAGGTTGGTTATCTTCCTAGGCAACAGGGTGAATGGTTTATTCTGTCGAGGTATCTAGCCATGGTTAATTGATTACAGAGGCTTTAGGATGAAAATAGATGGGGAATATATTACAGTCATGATTTATCTGTCTAAGTGAAAAATCTATAGGTCAGCTGGACAGAGAGTAGACTTGTTATCATAGTATAGAGGTCTGGGCTCTCAATCAATTACAAGAACAGAGTCAGTTCACAGACCCACAACCCCTTGGATAGCGAGGAGTTCAAGTCTGTTTGAGGAAAGATATTTGTATGATGACTCTTCCTGTCAGTTTCCATTGAAGGACTTAAAGCAATTTTTCAGTGACAGTATATGGCAAAAGCAAGGCTCCCAGAGTCTGGCTGTGAGCCATTGCCTTTTGTCTGGAATCCAGCCTACATTTGTCCTAATGGCCCCGAACACACCCTGGGGCTATATTTTTTCCCTCTTCTGAATAGAGAGTTGAATAGATACATTCACTAACTGGCAGATCCTCCATATTGGTTTATAGATCCCTGAATTCAGGTCCATCATAGTGAGAAGTATGACTGTACACCCTAGAATGTCTTCTCCCTCGCAAAACAGAAAACCAAGACCCATATGCATGAAAAACTTGAAGGACATGGAAGTGGTGATTTTCACTACATTCCTTCCTTTCAACTTATCTGTTTGGTTCAGGTGCAAGGCAAATAAATTTTTAGCAACAGGAGTACTTTATTGTAAATGTCAACAGATGGGACTCAAATTCCAACTCTCATCCCAGATGTGTTCTGTATCCCAGAGCAAATAAAATATGTCCCTGGTGCCTGGTATACAGCAATTGAGGTGGCCAATAATTCTTTTTCCTATAGCTTTTAGCTGTTAACACATGCCAACAGAAGCATTTGCCTTGTAATGGAAATAGTACACCTTTGCATTCTTGCTAGACCATGCGTATTCTCTCGCATATGATGTTATATCCTGTTTTAGTATTAGGCATAATAGAAGTTCCATAAATATTTGTTAAATGGGTGGCCTGGAGTAACAGAAAAGCAAGCTTCACCTCAATGTTAAGAAAACCTTCGAGAGCCGGGCTCGGTGGCTCAGCCTGTAATCCCGCGCCTTTGGGAGGCTGAGGTGAGTGGATTGCCTGAGCCCGTGGGTTCGAAACCCGCCTGGGCAGCGAGACCTCATCTCTACAATAAATCAAAAAATCAGCCGGGCGTGGTAGCGCGTGCCTGTAATTCCGGCTACTTGGAAGGCTGAGGCGGAAGGATCGCCGGAGCCCAGCAGGTCGAGGCTGCGGTGGCCGGGAGTGGCCACTGCACTCCGGTCTGGGTGACAGAGTGAGACTCCAACTCAAAAAAAAAAAAAAAAGAAAACCTTCAAATAAAGGTCACTGTTATTAGAAAATAGATTGCCCTGTGGTCTGCTGTGTAAATTGCCAAAGTGAGTTTCTGTGAATAGGATTTTCAGTCTTGATGAGTTGCTGCTTGAGATGGATGATCCGGAAGGCACCTTTCCATTGTTAGTGGACACTATTTTTTTTCAACTTTATTTTATTATAGAGATGTGTGGTACAAGTCAGGATTAGGTGCGTAAGTAGTTTATGTGCAAGTGAAGTTTGAGCCTCCAGCTGTCCCTCATTTCCCCAGGTTTAGAATCAGGTAACCTTTGTGTTGTTACATGTCACCCCCTCTGCCCTCCTTCCTCTCACACTATTTTTCTTAACATAAAATATAAACATTATTGCTCAGGAATTAATTCAAAATCACTTGCCCGCAAGGCAGCATCTGTAATTAGATCGTAATTATAGCAAAAGATCCTATAGGTGACTAAAATGTGTTTTTTAAAGACTAATTTAAATTTTAAAAGAAGGTTCCAAGAAAGGTGTTAATGATTTTTTTTATCAATTGGGGTAATTTTTCAATGGTTTCCATAGTACCTAAAAACTTAGACTGAAAGTAATTTTCTATGATAATATCTTAATTTAACATCTGAAAAATCTTTTCAAAATTTTTAACTATATTGTAGTACAGAAGGGGCTTAAAAAGACACTTACAATGCCAAAAATTAGGCTAAGCATAAACTCAGTCTTTGCACAGTGAAGCATGTACTCAGCCTTTGCACAGTTAAAAACGTCCCCTTCCTGGAAACTGGCAACAGCACCTGTTGGCTAGGTTAAACTGTATAACAGCTTTTTTTTTCACTTCCGGGAACCCCGCTAGCATTGCTTGAGCAATACCTAGGCCTCCAGGATGTTGCAGTTTGGCCCACTTAGAAAGTCCCGATGTGGTTTTGCCCCATTTAAGCAAGCCACTACAGCAAATGGGGGCCCTTGCTGTGGGACTGGCATGTCCAGCAGGCAAGTGGCCACGGGCCCAGCTCTTAGCTAATAAACCTCTCCTTTTTATAACTTGTACTTTTGGTGTCAGTGTCTGTGAATTAAGCGCTTGGTCCCTATTACATCTGGGGGCTTGCCCAGGAGATCCAAGAGCTTAATCCCCAGCCCCAATCACCAGCTGACCTTGTGGGTCTGCATACCCACGAACCTCAGTGATCATCAGGCCTGGTGAGTCTGTGGACACGCAAACGGCTAATTGTCATTTCTGGCAGACTCACAACGTCCCCAGAGCCCTCTGAGAGGTGAGTCAAGTTCCTGTTCTGTTTGTGCATACTTCTGGTTGGACCCACAGGAAAGCTGGATGCAGCACTAATTCCTGGGTCTGAGGTCCCAGTGAGATGTCACTGGGCCCTCCGGTATTGCCCTCAGGCAGTTAGGTCTGTCTGTTCAGTTTGTGTTATTGTCTTTATTTGTTCAGTGTTAGTCATTGTTGTGTCTGTCATTGCTATCGATATTATGGGGCAGCAGTGCTCTAAGCCTTACACCCCTCTGCAACTGGTTTTGTGCCACTTCAAGGATTTCCAAGGAGCGGCACAGCAGTCGGGTTATCAGGTAAACCAAGGAAACCTAACCACCTTTTGTTCCCGCAAATGGCCCACATTTCCTAATTGCAGCTGGGCACCAGAGGGGACCTTCAACCCTGCCATAGTGGGGAAGGTCCGACAGTTCGTCTATTGACGTCACCTGGACCAGATCCCATACATCACTGCCTGGTACTTCCTGGTAATGCAGCAGCCATCATGGATGAAGAAAGCCAAAAAGAAAGCTAATGCTTCTCGTGTTTTAACCCTACAGGAAACTCCAAAAGCCCAACCTCCGGTCCTCCAGAACCCACCGGAGGATGATGAAATTCCCCACCCTATTCTACATCTGAGCAGGAACAGGAGGTTCACAAGGTTCTCAGTCCATCACTCATCAGGAGTGGGTCCTCGCATCAGCCCCTTTATCCTCCTCTTTCCCATGCATCTCCCTAGGGCCCAACTGCCCCCCATAAATTGACTAGCCCTGACTTGTCTTCAGGGAACTCAGGACCACAAACTTCCACAGTGCTCCCCCAGATAGTCCCCAGGACTAGACGCAGGAGGTTTGGAAGGCCAACCCTTCATACCTTATGCCCCTTTCTCTACTAGTGATCTTTACAATTGAAAGCACCAAAATTGGCATTCTCTGAAAAACCTCAGAGCCTCGTAGGCCTTTTAGAAACTACTTTCTTCACCCACCAGCCCACTTGGGATAACTGCCAACAGCTCCTATAAGCCCTTTTTACTGTGGAAGAAAGAGAAAGAATCCATCAGGAGGCAAGGAAATTGGTCCTCAGACTGGATGGCAGACCAGCAGAGCAGGACCGTGTGGAACGTGTCTTCCCCGCTAAGAATTCTAATTGAAACCTGAACAACAATCATGGTAGGGAGTGTCTCACCAGCTATCACCGGACTCAAATGGGGGGTCTCCAGGTCACCTCCAGGCAGCCCACAAATTTGTCTAAGGTAAGTGAGGTAACTCAGGGCCCACAGGAATCTCCCATGGCTTTTCTGGAATGCCTTATGGAGGCCTATTGAACATATACTCCCATAGATTCAGAGGCTCCAGAAAATCAGAGTGCTTTGGTTATAGGCTTTGACTCCCAGTCAGCCCCTGATATAAGAAAAAATTTCAGAAAATTTAAAGTTTTAAAGAAAAAAATTTATCAGAATTAACCGAGGTAGCCCAGAAGTTCTATAGTAGCAGGGACTTGCTTGAAGACCAACAAACCAAAAAAATGGCCAAAGTAGTATCAGCAGTTTTACAGGAAATTAAATCCAAGCAGCCAACAGGGAAAAGAGGAACCAGCACCAGGTGAAAAACTCCACTAGCAAAAATCCCTGACTGCCTAGCGCATTCGCGCTATAGCAGGCATCCCCACCCCAGGAAGCAAAAGGTAGGTCCAGGAATTCTTGGAAGCTATAAAATACTGCCAACGATAAATCCCTAAGTTTGTTGAACTCACAGAACCCCTCTATGAAATAACCAAGGGACCAGAGGCTAATTTTAAATGGACACTAGAGGGGGACAAAGCTTTCTAAGCCCTTAAAAACACCCTGGTCTCATCTTCGGCTCTGGCCTTGCCAGGTATTGAAAAACCTTTCCACCTTTATGTGGATGAAAGATGAGGCATTGCCCCAAGATTTTGGGGGTCCTAACCCAAAATCTTGGCCCTTGGAACAGGCCGGTCACCTAACTGTCAAGAAAACTGGACCTGGTAGCCTCAGGCTGGCCACCCTGCCTGCAGGTTATAGCAGCCATTGCCATGTTAGTAAAGGACTCAGACAAACTAACGTTGGGGCAGAATCTGACTGTCACAGTCATGCATGCAGTGGAGTCTTTATTCTAACAGGCCCCTGACAAATGAATGTTGAATGCTCAAATAACTCATTATCAAGTGCTGCCTTTAAATCAACCCTGCATCAAGTTCCAGCATACCCCCAGCTTAAACCTGCAACTTTGCTACCAGAAGAAAGTCCCATGTTGCCGCTGCATTGTTGTTATAAAACAACTGAGTTCCAGAAGTGTTGGGAGCCAACATCTATAGCTACATGGCTGAGGCCTGTAAAGGCCCATCTGGAATATCGCCTCTGACATAGGATATCAGTTATACCTATAATATTTTATTGGCGTGTGATTAGTGACCAGTGTGCATACATGGCAGTAAAACTTATAAGTAAATCTCAATACACCTGATGGAAAGTGCATAGCAGAATTATTTTTCTCTGTCTTTCTAAGTTTTACTTCTTTCTAGATATGTTTTAACTTCTATTTCCTGGTAGACTGGTTAGTCAGCTTTGGAAAGCTGTTTCCCCTAGGGCTAAGATTAGAAACTAAATTACCATGATAGTTTTGTCTCCCTGCCCCTAGCCAGGCAGAACGTTTTCTTGTTTCGTTAATTACCGAAACTCTGTCTGCTTCAGCCCATGGCCGCCATCTTGGCAGCCATGCATTTCCTTGTTCAAGAGTGTGACAGCTACTATTTGATTTTTAGAGTAGACTTGTTAGAATAAAATATATACACATACACTCATAGTTACATAAATTTACGCTTGCTGTTTTGTTTCCTTTTGCTACATTATTCAAGTGTAATAGTTACTATATGATTTATGAAAGAATTAATGATGAGGTATTAGCTTAGTAGGATATAGCATAGTATTAAAGGTCAATCATTAGATTATATAAAAATTAAAGTTTAGACATATGAAACTCATATGAATTATAGTAAAGTTTGGTAGTTTAAGAATAAGTTTTAACTGAGTTATAAGGCATTACGTTAAATCGTAATAGGATAATAGTATAACTACCAGCTAAGTCATTTAAGTAAACTTATAGATTATAGTATAGTATTAAGTTGATAATATTAATCGTTAAAAATATTAGGAGTCAGTGAACTTGGATTGAACCTAGAGTTAACTTAGAAAAGTTTTTTGTATTAATCAGGGTTTAGAACAAAGAGTATAATATGAATGATTCATTGAACATTATGGAAAACACTTTGAACGATTTGTATTGAAATTGTGCACCTGTGACCTTAATGTAAGCATGACAGGCATCATGGAATTCGAATTGTTTG
>NW_007252745.1:180085-185758 GCF_000164805.1 Carlito syrichta
GCAGATCTCGTGGTGGTCTTGTGATGCATAGTTTGTAAAGCACAGAACTTGTACGCCCCCAGTAAGTGATTATCACACTGCTGGAGGGTATAGAAAATGGTATATAAGTTGGAAGGAGTCTGAATAAAATTTGGCTTCAGTCCTGATCAGACTGTTCCCAGAAGAACTGCCTCCAAGTGGTCTCTTCTCGCCGTCCAGATTCTCTGGTGTGGGTCCTAACCCACCCTTGGTCAGTGCTGGTCACCGACACAGAAGCTAAGCTGGGACCTAACCGATGTCCCAAGAACAAACCCCGACCTAATGCTTTTCTTGGATGGCAGCAGTTTCATCCAGAATGGGGTAAGGTATGCAGGGGCAACAGTGGTCACTCTACAGGGAACTATTTGGGCTGAGCCTCTTCCGCAGGGAACATCAACCCAAAAAGCAGAACTGATTGCTCTAACCCAAACAAGTCTCCATCATCCATTGCCCAGGCCACCAAAAAAAAGAAGAAACTCAAAAGAGGCAATAGGAAATAAAAAAGCATATCAAGCAGCCAGAGAAGCTGCTTACCGCAGAACCACCTGCCTGCTGGCGCTGCCTCCTCTGGTTCTATGTGTGCCACCAAAATATACATAAGAGGACCTCCTCACTGCACAAAAATTGCAGGTAACCTCAAACCCAGAAGAATGGTTTCAACTTCAGGATGGCAGAACATTCCTCCCTCAAATCCTAGGACAACAAATCCTAAGGCAGCTCCATGAAGGTACTCATTTGAAAAGGTCAAAACTAACCAAACTTGTAAGGAAAGAATTCTATTGCCTTCATCTGAATCAGCTCGCCCAGGAACTCATTCAAGGCTGTGTGTCATGCCAGCAGACTAATGATGCTAAGGTCAGTGTATCCACTCAAGGGGTCCAAGATAGAGGACTAACCCCCAGGAGACATTGGGATATAAACTTTACAGAAGTCAAACCTGGGCAATATGGATATAAATACCTATTGGTCTTGGTAGACACCTTGTTGGGATGGGTCGAGGCATTTCATACAAAAACTGAAACTGCTTCTGTAACAGTAAAAAAATTCTTAAACAACATCATACCAAGATATGGCCTACCTATCTCAATAGGCTCAGATAATGGCCCAGCATTTATTTCTAAACTTACTGAAGGTATTGCAAAAACATTGGGGATAAATTGGAACTTACATTGTGCTTATCATCCCCAGAGTTCAGGACAGGTAGAAAGAATGAATCAGATGCTTAAAGAGACCTTGACCAAATTAATCCTGGAGACCAGTGAAGGGTGGATAACACTCCTGCCCTATGCCCTCTAAAGGGCCAGGTGTACCCCCTACATCAAGGGTCTAACCCCCTTCGAAATTCTGTTTGGACGGCCCCCTCCATTACTTCCAAAAATTGGACTGGAAAAAGCACTAGAACTGTCTAACCATAATTTGCTTCAGTCACTGCAGGCTCTTCAAAGTGTTCAGCAAGCTGTCACTGAGACCGTGCAGGCAGCCTTCCAGAAATCGGTTCTGGAACATTCACACCCCTTCCAGCCCAGTGACCAGGTCTGGATAAAATGGCACAAAGCTGAGGCTCTCACCCCAAGGTGGAAAGGGCCCCACATAGTAATCCTTACTACTCCTACGGCCATCAAAGTCAGCAGTGTCTGCCCCTGAATTCATCATTCACAAGTAAAGGCAGCCACCACCATGCCCCAGAAACATGGAAAGTCGTCAAACCAGCTACTGGAGGAGATCCTCCATAGATGAAACTTTTGCGGCCCGGTATCTTAATCATATTCCTTGCATACTTTGTCCAGCTTGAGGTCTATTTGCCTAACCCATGTAATCCCTATACTCCAGGAAATGATTCCTGGGAACTAAGAAATACTGTCACTGGGACCATAATTGCCACCTACGGAGGAAGCAGGCAACCTGTTGTTAATTTTGACTTTTGTAAATTATGGCCAGGTCTAACCCTCGGGGTAACACACACTGACGAATGCAGCACCTTAGCTTATGAAAAAGGACTTAAATCTGTTGATTTTTATGCTTGCCTGGCATTGGGACCAGCCCATTGCCACAAAGCAGGACAATACCACTGTGCTGCATGGGGGTGTGAAACTATTACTCCTTAAAAAAAACCAAGACCCATAGGTAAGCCTCCTTGGTTATGTTAAAAATAGTGCGTCATCAGTAAAAATAATGGTCCTCAGAACTGAATATAATCCTCTTATAAAGAGTCAATAATTTGCATTAAGCAGATCTCATATTTTGCTTTTAGATTTAATCTAAGCTAGAATTTACTCTGAGAATGAGGGGGTGAAACCATGTGATTTATGAAGTTTTTTTTACAAATCTAGACTTTTTATAAACTCTATGAATCTGAAAAATTGAGATTTTATGTCTCATTTTCAGTTCTCCAATAATTTATTTTATATCACATAAGAATATAGACATATGATTTGATAATTTAATTTAAAGGAGTATATTTGTATCAGTCAAATATTGTAACAGCTCATTTATAAATAAGGTTTACATTCTGTGTACTCAACAATTTGTTTCTTATAAGACAGTTTGTACTTTTCTGGGCAAGAATAAAAGTACTAGGTGTGTGTTGCCTCTCTTTCAGTCATTATGTGTTTTCTCACTTTAAAAAAGCACACAGCCAGGCTCAGTGGCTCAGCGCATAATCCTGTGCTTTGGGAGGCTGAGGTGAGTGGATTACCTGAGTCCGCGGGTTCGTGACCTGCCTGGGCAACTTGGTGAGACCTCATCACTACAATAAATCAAAAAATTATCTGGGCATGGTAGTGCACGCCTGTAGCTCCAGCTACTTGGAAGGCTGAGGTAGAAGGATCACTGGAGCCCAGTAGGTCGAGGCTGTGGTGGTCAGGAGCAGCCACTGCACTCCAGTCTGGGTGACAGAGTGAGACTCCAACTCAAAAAAAAGTGAACATCTTTGCAGAAATGGGAAATCTAATATAAAGAGTGAGGTTTAGAAAGCAAATGATGAGAACACTTCATCTTCTTGAGCAAAAACGTAAGGCTGTAAGTCCTTTGAGACCAAGAAACATGTTGAAATCATTTGTGAATCCTTTCCCTGCCTGGCACAAATTAAAGATCAATAAATACACCTTGAAGCAAGAAACAAATAAATTATGAGTGGCACTTATGAATCAATTCTCATTTAGTTACAGATTATTACATGGAAGTAAAATGTTTTGCAGATGGAATGACTTTTTGATACTTTTAGCTGTGTGCACTTGGGAAACTAAAAGCTAACTAAAAAAATAAAACACTGATGAATGAATGGAAAAATTGCTCCTTACTATTTTTCATAGAAATGTCAGTAAATTACAAGCCCACTTGAGTTGTGTTCAACATATAAAATGGGCTGCTGACGGGGAACAAGATGGTGACGGCATAGGTGAACTGGTGATATTATCTGAACGTGAGTTCCCAAAAAGGCTATTACTTCTCTTCCCCCATCCCCTAGCCCACCACCAGTCATGCTGGTTCCAGGCCCGGGAACTTCAGTCCCACACAGGGCCAGATATTGTGGCCCCCTACTGCTGCTGCTCCACTGCGTGTGTGGGAGTCTCTGGTCCCAGCCCCTTCCACCTCCCTCCCCGGTTGCATTGTCTCCAGTCCGGCGCCCGGCACCAAGCTGCCAGACACACAGGGAGGCTCTGGGCGCCTGCCCCTCAGAGACACCGGTCCCATTCCTGGCTGAAGTACCCTGTGGGGGGCCCAGGGCCACTCTCACTGCTGACCGCCTGCCCTTTGGAGCTTTGGAGCTCTGGAACTCTGGGCCCACCCGGGCTAAGGCACTCAGCGTGAGACCTCAAGCTGGGGGATCCAGATAAGTGGAGAAAAATAGATCTGCTTAAACTACTTTGCCATTCTCTAGGTAGAGACTTCCATTGGCCCGCCCACCTATCAACAAACTTTACCTCAGTTCCTAAGGCAACGGCACGAAAAAGGAGACAAAGCCCCACCCCTACGCTGCAATGAAAAACAAAAGGAAGAGGCTGGAATCGGAGATCAGAGAAGTGACTTTAGTCTGATCGCTTATTTTGACTTATGATTTTATCATTGTAACTGTTGCTTTAGATCACGTTTGTTGTTTACCTTCTGACTTACACTGTTTCTCGATTTTATTGGCCTGTCTCTGTGTAGCTATCAGTACTCTTTAGGGAATCTTTCTTACGTGTCTTTCTTCACTTCTTCCCAGCCCTGTGTCTCTTTCTCACCTGATACTTGGTAATGTATATCTATTTTCCCTCTCACACTTCTCTCTTTCTAACTCCCTATTGACCCTGCTTCCTCCATTATTTTCCTCTTTTACACACCCCCTTTTTAAATCTAGGGACCAAGACTACATACTGCTGAATAGACAGATTGTAAAGCAGAGGGAAAAGTGAACAAAGCCAGAAGACGCTCATAAGGAAGAACAGGACATTGCAGAAAAGAAATAAAAGCAACCCCACCTTTCCTCAAAAACAGAATCGAAGAAGGGGAGGGAAAGGGGGAGAGGGAGAAAAATCTACAGAAATAAAGAAACCAAAAGAAGAGTATGGGTCTCTCCCAGACGCCGGGGAGGGCAGACACTGAGAAAACCGACTTTGGAATGCAAACAATGAAAAGCCCCCAGAATGAAGGGTCTCAAACTACAAATGTAGATATCAAGAAAATAAAGGAGAGATTAAAAAGAATTGAGGAGACACAAGAAGAAACTAGGAAGGAGCTGATATCTGAGATAACAGTAATACAAAATACTGTGAATGAAATAAATAACAAACTGATAACCATGGAAAGCAGAATTACCCAAGCAGAAGAAAGAATCTCAGAGTTTGAGGACCAAAATATAGAACTAACCCAAACTCTTAAAAACACAGAAAATAAGCTCAAAAAGACAAAACAAAAGCTTAAAGAGATGAGTAACTACCTCAAGAGGTCTAACCTAAGAGTAATAGGACTCACTGAGGCAGAAAGAGAAACAGAGACCACATTGGAACAAACTTTCCATGAGATCATTCAAGAAAACTTCCCTTATCTAATCAGTGATGCAAAAATTCAAACACAAGAGATTCAGAGAACCCCTGAAAGACAACAAATGAGAAGACCAACTCCTAGACACATAATAATTCGCCTAAACAAAGTAGGCACAAAAGAAAAAATCCTAAAGGCAGCAAGAGAAAAAGACCAGATCACCTACCATGGAAGACCAAACAGAATAGCAGCAGATTTATCTACAGAAACCCTGCAGTCTAGGAGAACTTGGAGCCCTATCTTCAAAGCCCTAAAAGATAAACAATTTCAACCAAGAATAACCTACCCGGCCAAGCTAAGCTTGATCAGTGAGGGAGAATTAAAATGTTTCCCAGATATCCAATCCCTAAGAACTTATGCTGCCACCAAACCATCTCTACATGAAACACTTAAGAAAGTACTAAACACAGAAGAAAAGGAAAAAAGAACAACGTTCTTCACAAGAATACAGGGAAAAGAATAAAATATACACGAACCAACCCCCAAACCAAAAGAAAGACAAAAAAGAAAAAGAAAAAAACAAGTGGAAGAACGACAACTCAATAAAAACTCCATGATAGGGACGAACTCTCACATTTCAATAATTAGCCTGAATGTGAATGGAATAAACACACCACTGAAAAGACATAGACT
>NW_007252745.1:185778-186327 GCF_000164805.1 Carlito syrichta
ATTGAAAAGACATAGAATGACAAACAGGATAAAATATCATCAGGCAACAATATACTGCCTTCAAGAGACACATCTCACTTGAAAGGACATACCCAGACTCAAAGTAAGAGGATGGGAAACAAATTTTCAGGTGAATGGAACACAAAAGAAAGGAGGAGTCGTGATCATAATTTCAGACAAAATACCATTTAAGCTAACAAAAATTTAAAAAGACACAGAGGGCCACTACATAATGATAAAAGGTTCACTCCATCAACAAGAAATATCTATCCTAAACATATATGCACCCAACATAGGTGCGCCAACTTTCATAAAGCAACTTCTAGGAAAACTAAAGAAAGACATTGACCCTAACACCATCATAACTGGGGACGTTAATACACCACTCACAACCCTAGACAGATCATCAGGACAAAAAATCAGTAAGGAGATCCAGAACCTCAATAAAACTCTGGACCAAATGGACTTAATTGATACCTACAGAACACCCCATCCAAAGACCACAGAATACACATTCTACTCATCAGCACATGGAACATATTCTAAGAT
>NW_007252745.1:186892-187391 GCF_000164805.1 Carlito syrichta
AAAAAAATCATATAAGCACAATCAGAAACACAAAAGATGAAGTCACATCTGACCCTGAAGAAATACAAAAGATCATTAGAGACTACTACGTACACTTGTATGGAAACAAACTTGAAAACCTTAAGGAAATGGAGGACTTTCTGACATCACACAACCTACCTAAATTGGAACAAGAAGAAATTGAGACCCTAAATAGACCAATAACAATCAAGGAAATCGATGCTGTAATACGAAAACTTCCTACAAAAAAAAGCCCTGGCCCAGATGGCTTTCCAGCAGAATTCTACAAGACATTCTAGGAGGAGCTGATACCAATCCTATTGAAGGCATTCCAGGCAATTGAAAAAGATGGAACATTCCCCAAATCATTTTACAAAGCCAACATCACATTGATACCCAAGACAGGTAAAGACCCAACAAAGAAAGAGAACTACAGGCAAATATCTTTGATGAACATAGATGCTAAAATTCTCAACAAGATCTTAGCAAACCGGATTCA
>NW_007252746.1:0-9451 GCF_000164805.1 Carlito syrichta
ACCCTCCCGGGCAACTTGCAAGCCCTCATCTCTACAATAAATCAAAAATTAGCCGGGCATGGTAGCACACATCTGTAGTTCTGGCTACTTAGAAGGCTGAAGCAGAAGGATCGCCGGAGCCCAGCAGGTCGAGGTTGCGGTGACTGGGAACGTGGCACTGCACTCCAGTCTAGGTGACAGAGTGAGCTCCAACTCAAAAAAAAAAGTAGAGATTGATGAGATTATCTCGAATGATCCAGGTGGGCCCTTAAGGAAGAAAAGAAAGCAAAAGGGGAAGGGAGGCTAAAAAGGTAAGAAGTAGAAGACCGTAGATTTTCTTTCCTCCCAACACGTTTTTGTTCTTAAGAGGGCAGAGATGGGGAAGACACTGTAAGAAGCCACCCACGTGCTCTCAGGCCCCAAATGGACCAAACACTGTAAAAGAGCAACAAGAAGAAACCCTGAATGAATGAATGTATTTTGAGGTCACACTCTGCACATTCCAGGGAGGCAGTCAGATGGAAAATAAGTTGATACAACAAAGCCAACCCCCAGATGCAATCTCTGTGGCAAAACATCCTCAGTTCCCAGCTAGCAAGGCTATTAAACAGTTTTGTTTTGTTTTTTTGAGTTGGGATCTCCTGTTGTCCAGTCTGGAGTACAGTGGTACAATCATAGCTGAGTAGCTCAGGGTTGAGTAGCTCAGGGGTGAGCCACCACACCAGCTAATTTTTTTTTTATTTCCGTAGAGACCCTAGGTTGGCCTTGAACTCCTGGGCTCAAGCAATCCTCTCACCTCAGTCTCCCAAAGTGCTGAGATTACAGGTGTGAGCCACCGCACCCAAGGTTGTTAAACACTTGAACCAAATGAACCAATGCCAGAATTCCATGCGTTCACCTTATATTACTGATTCCAGCGGCTGAGGCGAGAAGATCACTTGAGCCCAGGAATTCAAGACCAGTCTGGGCAACATAGTGAGACTCCCTTTCCCCCAAAAAATTTTACCAGGCATGATGCCTGTAGTCATAGCTACTCAGGAGGCCGAGGCAGGAGGATCACTTGAGCCTGGGAGCTAAAGTTTACAGCGAGTTAAGATCACACCACTACACTCCAACCTGGGCAACAGAGCGACACCCTGTCTAAAAAAAAAAGTAAAACTTAAAAGCGATTCTCAACCAAGATTGATTTTGTTCCCAGGCAGCACTAGGAATGTTACAACGGGTGTTGTCGGGGAGAAAACAGGCATCTGGCAGGCCAGGGATGCTCTAAGCCTCCTGCAATGCCTGAGACAGTTCTCACAACAAAGAATGAGCCTGCTCCAAAGCCTGGATGCTGAGGCTGAGACACCTTGCCCTGGTTGGAGGGAGGTCCAGGTTCCTGGGCAGTGGGAATCAGTTACAGAGCTTGCCACCCAGGGTCAGCGCTGCCAAGAAGAAGCAGAAACGGTCATCCTTGGAGATCAGTCTGATTGTGTTATTTATTATTTTTCTTTTAAAAAAACCTCATTTTTACAAAGACTTGTTTTCTATCCTTTCCCCTTTCCAGAATTGTACATGTAATTCTCTTCGTGTCGTGATAGAAGCAGACTTTCTTTCCCTTTCTGCTTGTCTCCATCCACTCCCAGTCCCACCTCTGTGCTTGAAACCTAGCACTTATGAACTGTAATGTAAAGGGTGTGGGAAAGATAATGGTATTTACAAGCTCAAATAGACTCAGAAATTTTAGATTATTTAAAAGCATACTTGGAATCGATGAAGGGTATATTATCAAACAAAGCAACTGGAATACAATTTCAGAAGCAAAAATTATGGTGTGACTTTTCCACTGGTTATATAATAGTGTCGGGTAATACAGCGTGCTTCTCAGATATAAGCTGGACTTAGTACCGTAGAAGATTCGAGAGTTGTGCAGGGACTTTAAAATGAAGAAAATGAGCCGGGCTTGGTGGTTCAGCCTGTAATCCTGCACTTTGGGAGACTGAGGTGAGTGGATTGTCTGAGGTGAGTAGAGCCCTCGGGTTCGAGACCCGCCTGGGCAACTTGGCGAGACCTCATCTCTACAATAAATCAAGAAAAAAAAAAATGAGCCAGGCGTGGTAGCGCGCCTGTAGTTCCAGCTACTTGGAAGGTTGAGGCGGAAGGATCGCCGGAGCCCAGCAGATCGAGGCTGTGGTGGCTGGGAATGTGCGACAGTCTGGGTGACAGAGTGAGACTCCAACTCAAAAAAAAAAAAAAAAAATGAAGAAAATGCTCTGAGTGTTTATCCTCAAGGTCCCTTGGTGATTTTGTCTAGTCAAGAAAAAAATCATCAGCATCTATTTTAACAAAGCATAAAAAGAGAAAAATAATGTAATAATGTGATAGCAAACTTTTCCCTTTAGTTTTTGGATATACTGTGACAAGTCATGAGTAAGTGTGTTCATAAGAGAAATTGTGTGAATGCTTGATATAAACAAGGGAATAAATGCCCCTACCTTATCTAACTGCTGCATCTTTCAAAACTGAAGAGAGAGAGAGAAAGACAGAAACTGTATTTTTTTAATGTTTCTGACAAATTCGTTGTCTGCTTTAAAAATCAGATTCAGGACGCTAGTCCACAAATTGACTTTCTGAATAGGAAAAGACGTGCCATTTTAGAAGTTGCCAATGGTAAATTCATTTAGCACCAGCTGGGTTTTTTAAAATCAGCACAAATGCAGCAGAGAAAAGAATATAGAAATACACATTTTATAGGAGAAGCCATGGGCAGAAGAGGGCAATAATTTTAATGAATTTCAAAGGTAATCCCGAGCTTATGGAAAACATCCATTTAATCAATGAAAATAGCAAAGACGAAACAGGGAAAACATTCTAACTGCTATTTGGAGTAAAACTTGATTTCGGTGTTTATTTTCCCAGTTAAAAATGTTTTAATGCCCAAAATGTTTCCACTGACTGAACGCCGTAAAAATAGTCCATTAATCTTCCCTTTGGCCAATAATAGAAAGGTCTCACGGGGCAAAATATGAGCCAGGAATAAGACCAGAGGGGAGGGCAGGAGAAGAGTATGAAATGGCCATGCCCTGTGGGTATGTTGGAAGCAGGCTGGGCATGGTGGCTCCTGCCTGTAATCCCAGTACTGTGGGAGGCTGAGGTGAGAGAACTGCCTGAACCCAGGATTTCGAGACCACTGGGCAAAATAGCAAGCCCACATCCTACAAAAAAAATTTTTTAATTTCATGGTGGTGCATGCCTTAGTCCCAGCTATTTGGGAGGCTGAGGCAGAGGGATGGCCCGAGCCCAGGAGTTGGAGGCCGTGGTAAGCCGTGATCATGCCACTACACTCCAGCCTGGGTGGCAGAGTGAGATCCCAACACAAACAAACAAACAAACAAACAAACAAACAAACAAAAACAGGCTATCTCATGGTTCGACATATAGTTGAATTCTTGGAAGTGTACATTTTTATACATCCTTTCACTGAATAAACATTGAAATGAATGCAAGGTGGTTTTATCTCTATGGATTGTTTCAAGTCCGGGTTTTTCAACCTAGCCTATTGACATTCTGGGCTGGTTAACATTGACATTGGGCAAGAAGTGCAGAGGTGGGGGTGGCTCTGCTCACTGCAGGAGGTTTAGCAGCGTCCCTAGCCTCCGCCTGCGACATGCCACAGCACAGTCCAGGTGTGACCATCAAAAATATCTCAGACACAATCCCTGGGAGCTTGAGGGAAAGGCTCACCCTGGAGAACTACAATTTTAAGTCTACTGGGAAAAAATGCAGGATAGGGAAGTAGAAAAAAGATCCTCATCTGAGTAGCAATTGTCATGTGTGTAAAATGAAATATGGACAACTGCCTTGGCCACAAGACCACACTTGATCTTAGCCCAAAGGCAAAAGAACAATGGCCGCCAGACCAGGAGAGCCAGATGCGTGAACTGTATGTGAAAATGCTCCAAAAAGCAGAATTTTGAGGAGGAATGGTTCTAGTGTTCGTCTTGTTCAGCTTCCTTGTTCAGAGAAGAGAAATTGAGGTAAAAAGATATTTGCCTAAAGAACACACTAACGCTGCCCAAACATAGAGGCGGTAATGAAATATTGAGTAGTTTCCATCTGGAGAAACAACACAGGAACCGACCGGAATGAACCCCTAAAGCGGCACCATGTGTGCATCAAATCAGAGAGTGACTTCAACGGATGGACACACATCTGCATATTTCTCAATCAAATATTCCAGCTGGGCGTGGTGGCTCACACCTATAATCCTAGCACTTTGGGAGACTGAGGCAAGAGGATTGCCTGAGTCCAAGGATTTGAGACCAGCCTGCGCAACATGGCAAAAGCTCGTCTCTGCAGTAAATAAAAAAATGAGCCAGGCAGGGTGCACACGCCTATGGTTCCAGCTACTTGGAAGACTGAGGTCAAAAGATCGCCTGAGCCCAGCAGGCCAAGGCTGCGGTGGCCGTGAGCGTGTCACTGCACTCCAGCCTGGGCAACTAAGTGAGACTCTGACTAAAAAAATTAATCAATCAATCAAATATTCTTCGTGATTGTTGGGAGCCGGCCACGGAGGCCCACTGAGCGTTAGGGATCAGGAAGGGCCGTTGACCCCGAGACCACCAGGATGCGTTCGGGAGCTATTGACCCCATTTCCTCCCCCTTTCTACTCAGTACTAACCAGATTAAGCTCCTGTGAGCTCAAAACATAGAACTCTGAGATCGGGATGAACACAAGCTAACTTCAGAAGCTCATTGCTTCATTCTTCCACAAACTGCAGGTTTGGCTTTCACACAACTTGTAATTCAAACTCGTGTCACATCTAAGAGCCTTAGTATTGGTCACAGGCTTCTGGGTCATGATCTTAGGATTTATTGAAGGTGTAAATTGTAGAATACAGTTTTAGAAGACAGCCATTTTGTTGAAAGAATGCGGCTGGGTTACTTGCAGGTAGCCCACTGTGAACTTTGGACCGGGTCACATTCCAAACATTCTGGGATGGGCCACTTTCCTTTGTAAAGTAAATACTTAAGCTTCTATAGAATTGTTTAACTTGGCATAAATCAATCAATTTAGGATGAAAAAGGTTTATAGAATATGTCAGTCACTGATTAGGTTATCCTTTGTTATGGGATTTTAAGATTATCATATGAAAAGGGTTTAAAGGCAATCATTGATTAAGTTTTCATGGATTAAGGTTTCTGGTGGGTGGGGGACGCCCCTCCCACATCTGACTTTGTGTATAAAAGACCCATTGTAATTCCCAATAACACATATCGCGTCTGCACTAGACCGGAGTCCAGTCTCTTTCTTTCTCTCTCTCTCTTTCTCTCTTCTTCCCCCCAATCGCCGACGCCATCTCCACCTTTGGGGAACCCTGAACCCAGCTGGAGCTGGTCTCCGGCACGTGATATTTTAAAAAACTTGCTGGACACAGTTGGCAACTCCTCCTTACTCTGAATATCGGCACATAAAGGGAAGAAATCCATCTGGATTATTCTGCCTTTCCTGAACCAACTGTATTTTATGAGAAACACATAGCTGATGGAGAAAAATTCTTTATAGAAGAATTCCTAGCTAATGATTATCAAAATAATACCAGAAAGATCACTCTTCTATTCAACCCCACAGAGAAAATTTGACTTAAGGAATAGTCCTCAAAGAATGCTAAAAGCATTAGGTAAAGAAATTGACGAGCCTACGTGTCCATTGACAGATGGATAGATAAACTATGGTCTCTCCATCAATGGGACACTCTTCAGCCTTAAAACAAGTTGAGCCGGGCTCAGTGGCTCAGGCTGTAATCCTACGCTTTGGGAGGCTGAGGTGAGTGGATTGCCTGAGCCTGCGGGATTGCCTGAGCCTGCCTGAGCCTGAGACCTCATCTCTATAATAAATCAAAAAATTAGCCAGGCGTGGTGGCGCGCGCCTGTAGTTCCAGCTACTTGGGAAGGCTGAGGCGGAAGGATTGCCGGAGCCCAGGAGGTTGAGGCTGCGGTGGCCAGGAGCGGCCACTGCACTCCAGTCTAGGCGACAGAGTGAGACTCCAACTCAAAAAAAAAAAGAGTTTTAGTTTTGCAAGATGAGACAGTTCTGGAGATTGATTGCACAGCAATGTGAATCCTGAACTGTCTGCTAAAAATGGTTACAATGGTACATGTTATGTGTCTTTACCACCATTCAAAATAAAAATTAAAAGTTATTAGAGAAAAAGAAGTGGATGAGGACTTGATATTGGAGGGCTCGATCTGTTGGCACTGATTCTACTGATCAATCTCAGCATCATTAAAAATGGGCCCCAGACATTACTCACTCATGATGTGATGCAGGAGGAATGACTTATTCAGCCCATGAAATAGCCTCGATGACAAAAGATGGAATCTGATAGGCCTGTAGATTTCACTGTCAGTTGGCAGGAGACCTGGAGAGGAGAGGAACAAGCTACCCATCAAGAGCAACCCAGCCAAGTCCAGGATGTACATATTCTCTAGGACAATCCACCTAGTGCTGCCAGCAAATCAGCAGTACGAAGGGATAGGAAGAGGGTGCTGGCATAGAATAAAAGAGATTCAAAGACATGACAACGAAACTAAGTGTGAAGCTCATGTCTAGATCCTGATATAACAAATCAACAGGACAAGACATCTTTGAGAGGACCAAGAGAATGTGAGCATAGATGGATGTTAGGTGATATTCAGGAACTGCTGTTCACGTTGTTTGTGTGAGAATGCCATGGGGGATCAGAGCTCCTTCCAGTGAGGAAGGACTTGTGGGTGAAATGACACAACTTACTTTGAGTTAATCTGCTATCGAACACACATGGGATCTGTCCAACTGGTGTAGTGAGACCAAATGTCCACATTTTGCAGTGGGAGAAAGAAAGTCGTTCATTTGCCAGGTGCTGAGCAAAAAGGATGAGGCAGCTAATACTTTACTCCTCATCTCCCTGGTGGTATGCATGAAAGGGTTTCTAAAGGCTGGATGTTGTGGCTCAAGCCTGTAATCCCAGCACTTTGAGAGGCTGAGGTGAGAGGATTGCCTGAGCTGAGAACACCCTGGGCAACTTGGCAAGTCCTCATCTCCACAATAAATCAAAAAATTAGCTGGACATGGTAGCTCACACCTGTAGCTCCAGCTGCTTGGAAAGCTGTGGCGGATGGATCGCCGGAGCCCAGCGGGTGGATGCTGGGGTCGCCGTGAGCATGCCACCGCACCCCAGCCTGGGCAATGGAGTGAGGCTCCAACTCCAAAAAAAAAAAGGCATGGACATTTCAGGAAAACAGAAATTACAGGCAAAATCATAGACCAATATATGGAGGCTACTTATAGGTTTTAGCCTAAGGGCAAGAAATCTTGAAGCAGGGGCTTAAAGGTCATAGGCAGACTCAGAGATTTTTCTGGTTTGCAACTGGTTAAGGAAGAAAAGCTTTGTTTAAATTTTGGAGTCAGCAGAAAAGAATGCTAGCTTCCCCTCATGGGTGAGACTTTCTGGGGCCCCTCAGGAAGAAATTCATGACAAAGAGTGGTGGTCAGAGTTCAGCCCTCAATTCCCACTTATCTGAGGCCTACGTGCTAGAGGATCCTTTTGGTGGGGATCTGGCTTTCTGGAAAACAACTTGAAGACATGTGCTAAGATGTTATCATTAGTTTCTATGGGGAACCAAGTATCCTGGGAATCTACTTTCCTTGGCTATTATTTTAGGTTACTATTATCTTCTTGTTTATCAAGCTGCTTATCTACTTCTCAGGGCTAGCGGAGTTCCTGGAGTTTCCCTTGAAGGACTCAAGATGTTCCTTTAATCCCATGCTTGTGGCAGCCTGCAGGCCCCTAAGAGGTGTTTCCTGCTCTGTCTCAAACGCAGGAAATATAAAATCGAAAGGGAAGAAAAAAGAGAGAAAAGAAGACTGGAAAAATATTGAAGCTGGGTGATGGATTCTCTACTTTTCAATATATTTCAAGAAACCCCATTTTTAAAAGTAAGTAGTCCCAAAGGAACACACACACACACATACACACACACACCACAGGTGGAGCGAGCTATAACCAAAGCATAAGCAAGTGAGGAAGCCAGGGACTCATGAAAATAAAAACCTCCACCAATTTGGAGAGTTAATTGGTACAGGAAATGGAAGGTCAGGCATTGCTTCTTCACAAAGGGAGCTAGCCAAATCCAAGTTCCCCACATCAAGCCAGACCCTTCAACAGGGCTTTAAATACATTTTTCTGGACTGCCATAAAAGGGAGCCCATGGGCTCTGCAGGGGTTCTGGAGGGAAAAATTAACAATGGCCACAATAATAAAGTTGATGATTATCAGCCCTGAAGATTTGTAGCCACACAGGACTAGGGTTCAAGTTTATACTCCATGCATTCATGGAGAAACTCCAGGTTGAGGCAGTCATGTCAGTGGGCGCATCTCTGGCATCCAACTGAAACAAACAAAAATTCTTCCTAGAGGAAAGTGGCCAGGAATCAGACCCTTGGGATTTCCACAGATTAACTTCAATCAAAACTGAGACCACATTTGAATTACTAAACATCTGGGGAACAAGTCTATGTGGGCAAGAGTAAGCAGGCAGAAAGAACAAACAATAAGTGGAGACGTTTCCTCCCTCCCCCTAGGTCTTCAGATTTCAAAACAATGATGTATTAAATACTTTTTTTTTTTTTTGAGTTGGAGTCTCACTCTGTCACCCAGACTGGAGTGCAGTGGCACGCTCCCGACCACCGCAGCCTCGATCTGCTGGGCTCCGGCGATCCTTCCACCTCAGCCTTCCAAGTAGCTGGAACTACAGACGCGCGCTACCACGCCTGGCTAATTTTTGATTTATTGTAGAGATGAGGTCTCACCAAGTTGCCCGGGCGGGTCTCGAACCCGCGGGCTCAGGCAATCCACTCACCTCGGCCCCCCAAAGCGCTGGGATTACAGGTTGAGCCACCGAACCCAGCCAGGATCTTTACTTCAAACCCAGGGTGTCCAAAAGCAAGCATAGAAGCAGTGGTGATGTAGCTGGTACTGTGTAGCTGCTTGTGTTCGTTGGATTTATGAACAAATTGGACTTATAAACATACTCATTGAGCTCATTCATGTGCAAGGGATGTATTGTATTTCCAGGTGTTCTTTTTTTTTTTTTTTAATCAGTGTCTCATTCAGTTGCCCAGGCTGGAGGGCAATGGCACGCTCACGGCCACCTCAGCCTCAACTTGCTGGGCTCCGGCAATCCTTCTGCCTCAGCCTTCCGAGTAGCTGGAACTAAAGTGTGCACTACCACATCCAGCTAATTCTTTTCTTTTCTTTTCTTTTTTTGATCTGGAGGCTCACTCTGTCAACCAGGCTGGAGTGCAGTGGCACAATCATGGCTACCTCAGCCTCCACCTGCTGGACTCAGGTGATCCTTCTACCTCTGCCTTCCAAGTAGCTGGAACCACAGGTGCACGCCACCACACCTAGTTAATTTTTTGGTGTATTGTAGAGATGAGGTCTCGCCAAGT
>NW_007252746.1:9471-18687 GCF_000164805.1 Carlito syrichta
TTTTTTTTTTTTTAATCAGTGTCTCATTCAGTTGCCCAGGCTGGAGGGCAATGGCACGCTCACGGCCACCTCAGCCTCAACTTGCTGGGCTCCGGCAATCCTTCTGCCTCAGCCTTCCGAGTAGCTGGAACTAAAGTGTGCACTACCACATCCAGCTAATTCTTTTGATTTATTGTAGAGATGAGGTCTCGCCAAGTTGCCCAGGCTGATCTCGAACCCCTGGGCTCAGGCGATCCTCTTGCCTTGGCCTCCCAAAGTGATGAGATTACAGGCTTGAGCCACTGCACCCAGCCACCAGGTATTCTAATTTCCCAAGAAAAGACATAAATCCAGATTGTAAGTAAACTAAAATGACTCATACATGTTGGCCCCTGTGGTAGACATCAAACGCTTCTGTCACTTATGGCGTTATTATGCCTCCTTGGGAATTGGGGTGGTCCCAAAGACTGGTCTCAGTCTCAGCCCAGTCTCTCAGTCTCTTCCTTGTAGAGTCGACTCATGTGGCGCTTCAAGGATGGTCATATGGCTCAAGTTTGGCCAATCAGAGCAGAGCAGAGCATTCCTCTGGGCCGGGGTAACTGACTTAGGTATGGGCCTATGGCCCAGAGAAAATGAGAATCAGTGATGTCTTTGGGGGAAGCATAGGAAAAGGATTCTCACTCTTCCCTTTGGGATTCAAAGCTGAGAAGGTATAAGGGCTGGAGCTGTGGAAGCTTTTACTGACAGTTATACAGAGAGTCTGTCTGATGTTAGATCCACATGGTCAAAAGCTAGAGAAAGGTCATGGGCCTGTATAATTTTCTTTTTCTTTTCTTTTCTTTTCTTTTTTTGATCTGGAGGCTCACTCTGTCAACCAGGCTGGAGTGCAGTGGCACAATCATGGCTACCTCAGCCTCCACCTGCTGGACTCAGGTGATCCTTCTACCTCTGCCTTCCAAGTAGCTGGAACCACAGGTGCACGCCACCACACCTAGTTAATTTTTTGATGTATTGTAGAGATGAGGTCTCGCCAAGTTGCCCAGGCTAGTCTCAAACCCCTGGACTCAGAGAGTCCTCTCACCTCCACCTCCCAAAGTGCTGGGATGGCAGACGTGAGCCACTACACCCAACCAGGATTTTCACATATGGTAACCAGTGAATTTGCCTTCATGCTGAAACCAGTTTGATGGGGTTCTCTGTCACTCTGCAGAAAGAGACACTGTCCCTCCATCGACGAATTAAAAGTATTTTAACACACTGAAAGCCAAACAAGCATGGCAACTGATCATGGACCATCAGTCTGCAGTCTCAGCACCCACCCTCCCCCAATTCCACTGCACTTAGTCTCTCTTATCACCCATCCTCTAGCTCCTGTTCCCCATGCTACTTCCTCCCACCATGCTTTTCTCTCCTCTCCCCGCCCCCCCCCCCCCCCCGCCGCCTCCTAGATCCTACCTGTCCTTCAAGACTCAGGTCAGATCCTTCCTTTTGCTTAGAGCCCTTCCTGACCCCTCAAGCCCCAACCCAGGCAGAAGAATATCCCTCCCTCTCCCACTCCAGTCCCCTTTGAGCCCCCGCTGAGTCCTCAGCCTTTCTGCCTAGGATCCTGAGTACCCGGGAACATTCCTGTCGCCCTGGCTGCTTGACAGGGTTCCAAATTCAGACCCACCTTAGAAGGGACAATCTTTGAGACTTAAGTTTCCAGAAACAATCAGTTCTTAGGAGAGGTCAGAAAACATGGTGAAAGATGAGGATCTGGGTGAGGGGTTGGAAAGAAAAGAACAGTTGTTCTGGGGAAAAGAGAGAGTCTGTGCTGAGGGCAGAGAGGAAGGAGGAAATACTGGGCATGTTTAGACCAAGTGAAATGATTCAGAGGGAACCTGAGAGGTGTCTAGAGAGGCAGGCCACTGATCTGCTCGGAAGGGGCGATAGCAGTGAGTGACGGGAAGGGTCTGAGACAGCAACAACCAAACGCTCCACACCGGAGCACTGTTGACTTGAGAAAAGAATGCAGGTGGCAGCGAGACGCCTCCAGATTCGACTGAGGCGACAAAGACTGAGGTCACCTCTTACTGGTGACTGAAAATGGCTTTCTCAAAAGGCGGGGATCATGTGGGCTTGCCATTGACGGAAACACAGGGCCAGCAAGGCCTTCTGGAATTTACTGGTCAACAAACAGATAAAGGAGAGGGCCCCAGGAGGCCAGGCAGTGGCTGGATTCACAGAAAGAGCCACTGTGAGTCAGAAGTCAAAGTGAGCAAAGGTGTCAGCTCATGGGCCATCCTAGGCAAACGCTCTTCTCACCTCCTAAACGCTGACAAGCACCTCGGAGCCCTGAACACGGTTTCCATTCCCAGGACCCATAGTTTCTTCATATGATAAAACGAGGCCAGGCCATCTTCAGCCACAGAGGTTCTTAACCTTTGCTGGGGAAGAATTTGGTTAAGGCCCTGGGGCCTCTTCCAGGAAAAATACACATGGTCTCAAACACATCAAAGTTTCTCCTAATTTCAATGGTTCACACCCTCCCTGAACCATCTCCAGACAACTGTTCCTAAATTCATTCATTTTATTTGCATGTTTAGTTTAGATAAGATCTTACTCTGTGGCCCAGGATGGGGTACAGTGATGCAATCATAGCTCACTGCAGCCTCCAACTCCTGGGTTCAAGGGATCCTCCTGCCTCAGCCTCCTGAGTAGCAGGGACTACAGGTGTGCATGACCATGCCTGGCTACGTTTTTAATTTTTTGTAGAGATGGGGTCTTGCTATGCTGCCCAGGCTGTTCTTGAACTCATGGCCTCAATGGATCCTCCTTCCTCAGACTCCCAAACTGCTTGAATTACAGGCATAAGCCTTTATGCCTGACCTTTTTTAAAATTAAAAATAAAAAAAATTGTAGAGACAGGAGTCTCACCATGTTGCCCAGGCTGGTCTTGAAGTCTTGGCCTCAAGCCATTCTCCCGCCTAACTCTCTCAAGTAGCTGGGATTAGAGGCACATACTACCACACCTGGTCCTTAAACTCATTCCTTTCATTTTTAAAAATCTTTATTGACTGCATGACAGGTGCTACTCTGGGCACCAGGAAGTTGGGTGAGTGAGAAAAGGAACTTCACCACACGCTGTGTAGTTTCTGGTCTATATTCCAGCCCTCCAACTACCAGAACATCTGGAAGTATGACCCAGGAATTCAGTGATTCTGACACAGGGCCAGGTTTAGGATTACTGTCCCAAGGAATCCCATGTCAAGACTCCCTCTGTAAGGCAAAAAGGGAGAATACTATTTAAAAGCATGTGCTCTGAATGGAGTGCTCGTACACTGCTGGGGGTTTGAATTGGTAACAGCACTTGGAAAAATGTTAATAGAATCAACTAAAGCTGGAGATAGGTATATATTCTCAATGACCCAGTCATTCTGCTCCTAGGTATATACCCAACAGAAATGTGTGCAGATGTGTACCGAGAGACAAATACAATGGCCCCCACCAATCCATGGAGTTCACCCCTCTGTGTAATTCCCTCCTCTTGATTGGGGGGCAGGACCTGTAACTGACTTCTAGTCAACAGAATACAGCAAGGATGATGGGATGTGATTTCTGTGATTACGTGACATAAAATGATAACTTCCATCTCTCTAGTATGTAATGTATAGAGGGCCCAGAGTCACAGACACTTTCTACTGACTCTTACTGGCTTTGACGAGGCAGGCCACCTTCCAGAGAGGCCCACATGGCAAGAACCAGAGGGTGGCCTCAGCTAACAACCTGCAAGGAGCTGAGCGCCTCCTTCTGACAACCTCTAAGGGACCGAATCTTGCCGATAACAACGTGAACTTGAAAGTGAACCCAAACCGGGCTCGGTGGCTCAGTCTGTAATCCCACTCTGAGGCTGAGGTGAGTGGATTGCCTGAACCCGCGGGTTCAAGACCTGCCTGGGCAACTTGGCGAGACCTCATTTCTACAATAAATCAAAAAATTAGTCGGATGTGGTAGCGGGCGCCTGTAGTTCCAGCTACTTGGAAGGCTGAGGTGGAAGGATCGCTGGAGCCCAGTAGGTCGAGGCTGCGGTGGCCGGGAGCGTGCCACTGCACTTCAGTCTGGGTAACAGAATGAGACTCCAACTCAAAAAAAAAAGTGAATCCAGTTCCAGTTGAGCTCAGATGAGACCCCAGCCCCGGCCGACCCCCTGACTGCACCTGTGGGACCCTGAGGCAGGGGACCTTGCAGACCCATGCCTGTGTTCCTGACTTGTAGAAAATGTAAGATGATAAATGTGAGTTGTTTTGAGCTGCTAAGCCTGTGGTAATTTGTTAAACAGGAATAGGTAACCAATACAATGGAATATAACAACCGCAGTGAGAGTGAACGTGCTACAGTGACCTGAAACGACAGGGTGGAATCTCACAAGCACAATGTTGAGTGAAAGAAACCAGAGAATGAAATTTGCATGACTCTATTTATTCAAAGTTCAGAAACAAATAGAACTAATCTATGATATTGGAAGTTAGGGGATAGAGGATCCCCCTGGGGGTGGGTGACTAGAAGTGCTCGGGGGAGCGAGGAGACTCCCAGGGGTGCTGGTAACACTTTGCCTTCTGATCTGGGTTCTGGTTAGGTGAGTGCGGACACTTAATAAAAAGTCACTGGGCAACCCTCTTTTAGGGGTCCCCTCCCACTTGGGAGCTTTTTTGTATTCTTAATAAACTCTTGCTTTCTCACCAAAAAATAAAAAGTCAACAAATGTATACTTAAGGCCCTTGTGCTTTTCCATGTGTATGTTATCTTTAATAAAAAATTTACAAAAAACACAGCACCTTGGAGTCACATGGCCAGAGTTTGAATCATGGAACCATCACAAGATTTGTAACTGGGTAAGTTACTTGACTTTTTTGTGCCTTGGTTTCCCCTTCTGTAAAATGGGTTGAGCTAAGAATTAATAAAACCGTGCATGACATGGTGATTGGTACTTGGTTGATAAGTATTAGCTGGTTTTGTTGACTATATTCATCAAGGTTCATAGTGGAGGTTTTCCCAGATGCCTGGAAGTGACATTTATGGAGCTGCCCAGTTGGGACCACCCTATGGAGAGTGTGGGGTTCCCAGGAATCACTTCTAGGGGGTTCCCAGGTGAGGGAGCTCATCCTGTCTCCGATATCCACATCAGAAATGCCCCAGGACAGCTGGCCAGATTGGATGAGACTAGTTAATCAGAGATGAGGTTTGCTTTGAGCTGGGGCTGAGTCTCAATGCAAATCAGAGCTTCACCAGGGTGTCAGCAACCTGAGTTGAGATGGGGGCTATCTTCACACAGCACCAGAGAGAAAAAAACCAACAGATAATCATAGATGCAAGCACTCATAGAGATTCGGCGAGCCCAGGCCCTACATATTAGCTCATTTCATTCTTTCCGTCAATGCTGTCACTGTCCCCATTTTACAGGTGGGGACAGTGAGGCCCAGACACAGTCAGACAAGAGATAGGCCCATCCCAGGAGAGTCCTGCACTTTGCAGTTTTCAAATGGAATATACAGACAGACCCCCATGGCACAGTCTGAGGAGTCAAAGGAAAGTGGCTTTGAAGGTGAATTTGCAGGCGCAGAGGAAGCTCCAAGCCAGCTTCAAGAGTTCACTCAGGACCAAGCTGCGTGTTTTCTCATTTGCTGCAGGGGAGGGGCATGGAGAGCGGCAGAGGCTTCCAGGTCTTCGCTCAGTGGCCTGAGTCTGTGTGTAAGTGTCTGTAAATCAAAATCAGTGCTTCCCAAGCTTATATGGTCAGGTTACTAATGGGCCAGGCTATTAACTGTGGAGACTCTGGTGGGGCCTCTGCTCTGTGTCGCCTGTCACCTACAGCTTGGCTAGTTCCTGCTCTTAAATGCACCCTCTCTCGCTCGCTCCCTGTTTCTTTCTCTGTCTGTGTTCTTGTGTGCTCTCTGTCCCTCTCTTTCACTCTCTCGCTCTGTCTCGCTCTCTCAGTCTCTATCTCTGTGTGTGTTTCTCTGTCTCTCTCTGGGTGTGTGTCTCTGTCTCTGTGTATGTCTTCTGCTCTCTCTCTCTAGCATTCCCCCCCATCTCCCCCCACCCCGTCTGTGTCTCTTGCACACATGCTGTCTCTCTGTCATTCTCTCTCACTCTCTCTCATTCTGTCTTCACTCTGTCTCTCTCTTGCTGTGTCTGTCTCTGTCTCTGTCCCTCTCTGTCTTTCTCTCTGTGTCTGGCTCATACTTTCTCTCCCTCTCCCTCTCCTCCAACCCCCCTCACTCAACAGAGACTGAGAGAGCCATCCACCTCTCCTAGCTGAGGCTGGGCCATAGCCAGCATCATTTCATGATGAAATACAAGGTAACAGGGGAAACACTGGGCAGGTTTCTGGGGCAGGGACACAAGGGGTGGGCTCTCCCCAATCAGGGATGGACAGCCCAGGGAAGGTGACCGGGAAGAATGAGATTTTATGGGGTGAGAAGTTCCATAAGAAGGAAGCCCAGCACCCAGTGTCAGGTGGGGTAGGTGGCAGGTTCACACTGTCCCACCTAGCTTACACCCCCTTCCTGCTGTACCCCAGGCACTGCCTGGGCCTTCAGAATAGACAGGAGCTCAGCTGTTCAGCAGGGGGGCAAGCAGGTGGTGAGCGGGTGGCATCTTGTGATTGTGACAGCTGCCACCCGTAGTCCCCCAGGGGAAATACCGTCCCTGTCACACTCAACTAGATTCAACTCTTGCCAGATTTTCTAGCTGTGTGACATTCCTCCATACTTCTGGGTCTTACTTCCCACAATTTGGGCTTGGTAGCCCCAAGAGCTCAATAAAGCAGGTTAATTATAGGCTCTGCCAAGCATTCCAAATCATCTAGAAATGTCTACTTTTTTTCTTCAGGGGCAGTATTTTTCGTATCCCATCATTGCTTAAGTGCAAGGTGTGCTCCCTCCCTCAGCCTGGGAAATGAAATCACAAAGCCCTATGTTGCTGGGTGCTTTATTTTCTGTTTTTGAAATGGAATTGGGCCTTGAGAAGTTTCTGCCGCCTTGAGGGAATGGTACCATTCTGAGGGAGGGAGGAGCCAGTCAGGACCTGGCAGTTTCTGCTCCAGCGAGTCTGAGTGGACCTTTGCTCTCAGCTAGGATTTCTTCATCAGAGAACAACTAATGGCAACAGATGGTCTCCTGAGCCCTGGGGACAAGCTGCGGGCTGGTCCAGCTTGTGGCCAGCCTGGGTTTCCCTGGGGTCTGTCTGGCAGTGAGCAAGTTTGTGTCCTGAGCTTATGGTGATGACAAGAGTGTCACTCCAGCCGGGCTCGGTGGCTCAGCCTGTAATCCCGCGCTTGGGGAGGCTGAGGTGAGTGGATTGCCTGAGCCCGCGGGTTCGAGACCCGCCTGGGCAGCGAGACCTCATCTCTACAATAAATCAAAAAATCAGCCGGGCATGGTAGTGCGTGCCTATAATTCTGGCTACTCGGAAGGCTGAGGTGGAAGGATCGCCGGAGCCCTGCAGGTCGAGGCTGCGGTGGCCGGGAGCGGCCACTGCCCTCCAGTCTGGGCTACAGAGTGAGACTCCAACTCAAAAAAAAGAGAGTCACTCAAGACAAACACAAAGCAATGGGGGGAGGGGCAGGGGTGGTGTCCAGGCCTGGGCAGCTGGCTAGAGAAGCCAATGTCCTGGGGCCAGGACAGGCCAGCTCGGCAGCCCTCAGGGGAGGGAGGCCAGGCCCCTGCTCATCCATTCATTTATTCAGTTACTATTCTGAGTCCTATTGGCAAAGCAGTGAACAAAACAAAACAAAACAAAACAAAAACCCTGTCTTCATGGAGTTTACATTCTGAGGCTGGGGAGTGGGGGAGGGTGGGCAGGGGGTAGAGACACACACACACACACAAAACAAAGAAAAGAAATAGTATGTCAGATGATGGTAAGTGGTGTCAGAGTCCCTTGTAAAGGAATACCTGGGGCTGGGTAATTTATAAGAAGAAGTTTATTTGGCTCACGGTTCTGCAACAGTGCAAGGAGCATGGTGCTGGCCCCCGCTTCTGGTGAAGCTTCAGTTGCCTCCACTCATGGGTGGAGCACAAGAAGGGATCCAGGTTGTACAAAGATCATAAGGCAAGAAGGAGAGGAGAGGAAATCAGAGGAGGGACCAGGCTCCTTCCAACAACCAGCCGTGGGGAACCTAGCCGGGGAGAACACCCTCCCTGCCACAGGCACCAAGCCATTCATAAGGAAGTCAACCCCGGGGCCCAAACACCTCCCACTGGGCCCCAACTCCAGCCCTGGGGACCACATTTCAACATGAGATTTGGGGGATATCCAAAGAATAGCAAGGGTCAGAGGGAGCAGTGGCTCACCGCTATAACCCCAGCACTTTGGGAGGCTGAGGCAAGAGGATCTCTTGAGCCCAGGAGTTCAAGACCAGCCTGGGCAACATAAGGAGACCTTGTCGCTACAAAAAAAATTAAAAAGTTAGCCGGGTGTTGAAAGACAATGGCGCCAGTGAGACTCAGTACCCTTTGAGGCCAAGAGATTTATTAGAGCAGCGGCTACAGAGAGGGAAGGAGGTCTGTAACCACCTGGTGAGAAGGGGAGTGAGAGAGAGAGGGCGAGAGAGAGGTCTGTATTTATCGGTTTTGGGAGGGGGCGGCCTGTGCTCTCTGAGCCTGGCCGTGCCAGCCAGAGCCATCTTAGGGTCTTTATCGGAGGGAGCTATGAGGTAGTATTTTTATAGGGAGATAATATTTGTGTATGAGTTTAAGTTTCGTGCGCGCGGGAGAGGCAGGAATTTACGGCCTTTGTTGTCTTTGTTAGGTTCCCTATAGGGTTGGTGCCATCTCAGGAGACGTCCTTCTGGCTGTTTCCTGTGCCTTTCAGGTGTGGTGGTGCACACCTGTAGTCCCAACTACTTGGAAGGTTGAGGTAGAAGGATTGTCGGAGTCCAGGAGATTGAGACTGCGGTGAGTTGGGATTGTGCCACTGTCCTCCAGCCTGGTGACAGAGTGAGACTCCAACTCAAACACACACAAAAAAGCAAGTGGTAAAAAGAAGAAGAGGAGAGGGATGTTGGGGTTTCTATTTTGTTGTAATGATTTCTTGTTGGCTGTTATTTGCTCTTTTTTGTTGCTTGTTAGGTTTGGGTGTTGTGTTTTATTTTATTTTATTTATTTATTTTTTTTTTTGAGTTGAAGTCTCACTCTGTCGCCCAGACTGGAGTGCAATGGCTGCTCCCGGCCACCGCAACCTCGACCTGCTGGGCTC
>NW_007252746.1:18769-21144 GCF_000164805.1 Carlito syrichta
CTCAGGCAATCCACTCACCTCAGCCTCCCAAAGGCGCGGGATTACAGGCTGAGCCACCGAGCCCGGCTTATTTTATTTTTTAGAGTTAGGGTCTCACTCTGTCACCTAGGCTGGAATACAGCAGTACAATCACAACTCACTGTAACCTCGAACTCCTAGGCTCAAGGGATCTCTCCCACCTCAGCCTCCTAAGTAGCTGGGACTACAGGTGCACACAACCACACTTAGTCAATTTTATTTTTTTTAATAGAGACAATCTCCTTGTGTTGCTCTAGCTGGTCTCGAATTCCTGGCCTCGAGTGATCCTCCCATCTCAGCCTCCCTAAATGCTGGGATTACAGGTGCGAGCCCCTGTGCCCGGCCTATTTTTGTTTGTTTGTTTTAATTTAGATAGGGTGATACTTGAGTAAAAATCTAAAGGAGTTAAAGGAGAATCCTGGGAAAGTACATCCCAGGGAGAGGAAACAGTGAGTGCAAAGACCCTGAGGCAGAAACATGCCTGGGAAGCTAAACCCCATGCTCCCTGTTCCTATGTAGCCACCACTCAGGTCCAGTCTCTGTGGTCACTCCTAGCACTTTATGCCTAGGGTCTTTCTGGTCATAGGAAACTGACCCAGGTGGAACCTTCCAGATTGAGGGAGGGCCTGGAAGAGATTTCTAGAGATGGGCTCTTGGAGAGGTTTCTGCGGTTCAGTTGGGAAACCTTGTTGTAAATGCACATTTCTGGACCATGGTCCAGACCTGTTGAGTCAGAGCCTCTGGGTCTGTGCCCAGGAATCTGCATCTCTCGAAGCCTCTGGGCATCTTTACCATATACCCCCAAATCGATGTCTCTGATTTCTCTCTCTCATGTAGTCTTCCTATGGACCGGGGTAGAGTCTGCCATAGTTCATCTTTCTTAGAAACACGCTTTGAGTTTTTCTTGAGGCACCTCATCAGCCATTTCCTGCCCATGGAAGAGGCTGTCCCTAGGGAGGGTCAGCAGGGATGTTCCGCTCCCAGGCAGAGGAGATGGATCGGAAAAAAATGGTGGGGGGGTCAGAGGGAGATGGGATTTGCTCATCTTAGCACACTCCATCCGCCTCATCCTGTACACAGGGAGCAGGGGGCCTCTTCAGGATAGCAACAGCCCCAGTCAATTATGGGGTCACAGTTGCAGAAATAAAGAACAAAAGAATGAATACATTTTGGTTTTAGCAGGGAAGAGCAGGGGCAGTGGGTTGCGAGTTTGGAAAGACCAACCCTTTCTCTAGCACATGGAAGAAGTCCTAAAAATTATTCACTTCAGCCAGGTGGAGTGGCTCGTGCCTGTGGTTCCTGCACTTTGGGAAACCTAGGCAGGAGAATCGCTTGAGTCCAGGAGTTCAAGACCAGCCTGGCCAACATAGCAAGACCTCGTCTCTACAAAAATTAAAAAAGAAAAAATCAGCCATGTGTGGTGGCTCATGCCTGTAATCCCAGCTACTAGGGAGGCTGAGAGCAGGATCTCCTGAGCCCAGGTGTTGAGGCTGCAGTAAGCCCTGATCGTGCCACTGCCCTACAGCCTGGGAGACAGAGTGAGACCTCGACTCAAAAATAAATAAATATGTAAACAAAAATTTTAAAGTTCTTTTATTTTTATTTTATTTTATTTTTTAGTTAGAGTCTCACTGTTGCCCAGACTAGAGTGCAGTGGCTGCTCCCGTCCACTACAGCCTCGACCTGCTGGGCTCCGGCGATCCTTCTGCCTCAGCCTTCCAAGTAGCTGGAACTACAGGCGTGCGCTACCACACCCAGCTGATCTTTTTGATTTATTGTAGAGATGAGGTCTCGCCTGCCCAGGCGGGTCTCGAACCCCCGGGCTCAGGCAATCCACTCACCTCAGCCTCCCAAAGCGCGGGATTACAGGCTGAGCCACCGAGCCCGGCTTAAAGTTCTTTTAAAACAAGTATTTGCTTCACCTAATCCCTCCATCCCTCTCCCAATCCCCAGCCCACCTCCAGAGGTGGAGGTCCTCTCGACTTAACCCTATTTTCTGGTCTGACACAGAAAGGACAAGAGATTGGGGGGTGGGGGGCAGAGAGTACTCACCTCCAAGAGTCTTCTGAGTTCAGCTCCATCAATCTCCCACCCCTACTGCTCCCACCACCACCACCCACCCTTCTTACTGCAAAGGGTAATAGAAAGGAATCTGAGCCGAACTCGGTGGCTCAGCCTGTAATCCCGCGCTTTGGGAGGCTGAGATGAGTGGATTGCCTGATCCCACGGGTTCGAGACTCGCCTGGGCAACTTGGCGAGCCCTCATGTCTACAATAAATTTTTTTAAATTAGCCGGGCGTGGCAGCGCGCGCCTGTAGTTCCAGCTACTTGGAAGGCTGAGGCGGAAGGATCGCCGG
>NW_007252746.1:21640-24067 GCF_000164805.1 Carlito syrichta
CCGCGGGGCTCTCGGCGGAGGTCGGAGCGTGGGCTTCCTCCTCCCGCCAGGTGAGAGCGGCGCGGGAAGCGGCGGCCGGGACCCGAAGGGGCGGGCCCCAGACGGCAAGGCTGGGGCCGGAGGGGGTGGCTCCGAGTCCCGTCCTCTCGGACCTAGGCTCCGTCCCCTCCGTAGCCCGCGGAGCTGCCCCACTAGTACTTCCTCCCCAAGTGCAGCCCCCGCCCCTTCCCCGGAGGTGGCCCGCGCGAGGGCCTTAGGCCCTCCTTGGCACCAGCAGCGCCACCCCTGGATGTCCTGCGGGGTACGGCTGGGATTGGGGGCTGCGCCACTGCAGCCCCGGATTTACGGAAGGCACCCGCCCAGCGGTCAGAGATCCCCTTACCTGCCCTCTCTCTTCCCAAGCACAACCTTGACCACTTAAGACCTCAGAGAGATGTTGCTTCAACTCAGTTCCGACCCCCCAGGGGACGGAGGGGGAGCGGTAGTTGGTTGAAGTTCTTGTGCCCTTCACTATGGCTGGTGCCGCATGGCATTAAGAGCTGATTCACAGGGTTCAACACCTTCAAATCACTTTCCACAGTGCGTTCAGGCAGGCGAGTGACTGCCCAAGGCAAGATTAGAGCAGAGAAATGTTACCCAACCCAGACAGGTAAAACTTGAAAAATTTACGTTTTTCCAAGTATCATTTAGGTCCTAAGTGACCAATACACAGTATTGATCCGTGGCCTGTTAGAAACCGGGCTGCACAGCAGGGTGAGTGGTGGGTGAGTGAGCATTTGGCTGCACCCCATCGCTGGCATTATTGCCTGAGCTCCACCTCCTGTCAGATCTGGGGAGCATTAGATTCTCATAGGAGCGTGAACCCTATTGTGAACTGCACATATGAGTCCTTATGAGAATGGAAATCCTGATGATCTGAGCTGGAGCTGAGGCAGTGATGCTATATATTTCATTATATATTACAATGTAATAATAATAGAAATAAAGTGCATGATAAATGTAAGGTGTTTGAGTCATCCCCAAACCATCCTCCCCACCTGCCCCCAGCCCTGCCCATCTGTGGAAAAATTGTCTTCCATGAAACTGGTCCCTGATTCCAAAAAGTTTGGGGACCACTGATCTAAGATACTGAAGGAAAAAGTGAAAGGTAAATACCATTAAATGTTCCTTTAAATCAGGCTGCACTGATTTACTTTTAGGCTCCGTTTTGTATTTTTATTCATTCTGCAAGTATTTACTGAGCACCCACTACATGTCAGGTGTGGCAGCCCTGGGGGCTGGAAATGGAGTAATGAACAAGATAGCCAGGAACTGCAAAAGGGTCTGCGATTTCACCCTACTTGCAGGCTAAGAAGTTAGCTGGCCACTGGCTACTGCTTAACAATGCTGTCAGAGACAGGAGACTCGGGGCCAGAGACAAAGGATGTTATTACTCACAGCAAATCCCCTGGAATGATGCAGAACAGCCCACGTGGGTGCCCAGATGGGTGTTCTGCACACAGCAAATCTGTATCTCTGTATCTCAGCTAAACAACCCTGACTGGCACGTGCCTTCATGCCTGGTTAATTTAATTTGTATTTGTGTGTGTGTGTGTGTGTGTGTGTGTGTGTGTGTGTGTGTGTGTGTGTGTCGGAGTCTCATTCCATCCCTCAGACTGGAGTGCAGTGGCACACTCACAGCCACCCCAGCGTCAACCTGCTGGGCTCTGGCGATCCTTCTGCCTCAGACTTCCAAGTTGCCAAAACTACAGGTGTGCACTACCATGCCTGGCTAATTTTCTGATTTATTGTAGAGACAAAATTTTGCCAAGGTGCCAGGGCTGGTCTCGAACCCACAAGCTCAGGCAATCCACTCGCCTCAGCCTCCTAAAGTGCTGGAACTACAGGCTGAGCCACTGAACCCAGACTAATTTTTTCACTTTTTTGTAGAGATGGGGTCTCACTATATTTGCACAGGCTGGTCTCCAACCCCTGGACTCAAGTGATCCTCCAGCATGGCCCCCCAAAATGTTGAGATTACAGATGTGCCACGCCTGGCTAGGAAGCCCCAATCTTTTAAGGGAGCTGTTGGCAAACCTGCCCAACTTTTGCCCTGGAAGGAGATATTAACATAAATAAATCTGCCCTCTGCCTTGGAAGGGGACACCCTTCCTAACCTCCCAGGCTGTTTGCCCTACAAATGTCCTTTGAAAGATTGGGACAAAATCTGTTGGTGCTTTCACTCTGAAGATGGGAACAAGCATGAGAAACCCATGGGGAAAGATCCCAACACAAACATCATGGCCCTGGCTCTCCTGAGCTGATGGAAAGGAAGTAAACAGCAAGAGCATAACCAAAGAAAGGAACAAGAAAATGGCAGAGAGCCGGGCTCGGTGGCTCAGCCTGTAATCCCACGCTTTGGGAGGCTGAGGTGAGTGGATTGCCTGA
>NW_007252746.1:24087-34747 GCF_000164805.1 Carlito syrichta
AGCGTGCCACTGCCCTCCAGCCTGGGCGACAGAGTGAGACTCCAACTCAAAAAAAAAATGGCAGAGAATGAGAAGGCCAAGAAAGGGACCCAGCAGTGACACGTGGCCATTAGACAGTGTGGTCAGGTGGGGACCACAAGGGAACCCTGAGTGGGAGAAGGCACCAGTCTTGGAAGCACGTGGCGGAGAGCTGAACAAGCAAGTCACCCACATTCGGGGTTTGCCTCTGGTGGCCTCTCCTGGGGCTTTCCCACAGAAGAGCTATTTCTCCAAAGTTGGCTTGAGATTAGTTAGATTGAATGTGGTGCTTGATAACGTCGTCCTCGGCCACTGAAGATGAATAATTTAGGTGATTGGATGGGAGCAGGGCAAGGATTTTTTTGGATCAGGAAATGTCTTTTCTCCTCTGTGAAACACAGTGAACTTAACTGCTGTGTCTTGCGCGACTGGGTGGTAAAGGATCCTGAAAGAGGAACGGCACAGTATAACACAATTCACAAAACACTTTTAGAACTAGAAGGTGAGGGAACCAGGGGACACTTTGCCTCACAGGACAAAGGCCCAGAGTTTCTTACCCATCAGACTTTTATTAGTACAAAATGATGTAGTTAAGTAAGCGTTTAAGGACAAAGTACAGACGGTGCAAAGAAAACTCCCTGTTTTGAACTTAAAAAGCTTTTTATGATAAAACGTGACTGTTTACAAAATATAGTGCAGCTGCTTGCAAGACAATGTATAACTTTTTATGTAACCCAACACAACAGACACTGCACTTTTGGAACTTGCCTCAGCATATGTGCCTATCCAACTTTGCCATTATAGGCATTCTTGGCTGGTTGTGACTTCACACATATGCCAAGTATATTTTCAGCAAAGTTCAAGCAGGGCAGTGGTCTCCAACACTTAACAATAAAATGTATTTTTTGTGACATGAAAGTGTCACTATTTGTGGAGGTGGATTTTTCCCCTTGGTGTCAGACTTGACAAGCCTAAAATCAACTTATCCAGCCTGTTGTTATTTCTCTCACCCCCCAGGTAAGGTCTTTTCTTCCTTTCAGAGGATGGGATCCCGGTTTCAAAGTCTTTCTCTTATTGCCTGTCCCAAGTGGCAACAAGCAGAGCAACCTCTCCCCCACACTTGGTCACTCCCCTGCTCCTCTGCCCCTACACCCCTGCCCCGGCCCCACTAGCAGTGGCAGAGGTGTGAGAAGTTGATCTTCCTGGACCTGTATGGCTGTGAGCGCAAAGGCTCAGAATTCTGTCCCTGCCGTGGCTTCTGGGAGGCCTTCGCCTCTCTGAGCTCATTTTCCTCATCTGTAAAGTGGAAACAGTAACGAGGCCCACCTCGCAGGGTTGTTCTGAGGATGAACAGAGTGATTTGAGAGTCAGTGGCCGGCGCTTGCTAAGGCCTCAGTAGATGATACAGAGATGATGATGAGAGTGGGGTCAGCCCTGAGAGTCCTCACTGTCACAGCTAGTGACAGCTATCCTTCTCCTTCGTCCAGTACTTTTCAGTTGAAAAGAGAAGGGCTGTTATTCTTTGTCATGGCTCCAGGGTAGAGTCTGCCACACTGGACACATCTCAAATCAGAATTCAAGCATCAAGATGAATTACTGTCAATTGCTTTTTCAAACACATAGAGAACTTATTTTGAAATGCATCAAAATAGAACATGGGTGGATGAGTGGATCAATGTGTGATAAAGCGAATACAGCCAATTGTCCACTGTAGTGTCTAAGTAGTGGGTATATAGGCATTTGCGATCTGCTTCTGGAAACTCACCCGTATATTTGACATTTCACACTCAAATGTTGAGAAAAAATATACACCTCGTCACATGGCCAAGCTATGATCGTGTCGCTTTGCCTTTAGAAACCATCTCTTTATGCTAACTAAATATATGAATAAATGCAATGATTTAAAGAGAAAGAATCATCTAATGATTGACTCTTCAGGAAGTACTGTGGAAGCTTAGGATTCCTTGGGTCTGAGTTCGAGAAGCCTTGAGTAACAACAGCAATGAGTGTTTGGTGGGTGCCAGGCACCATTCTAGATACTTCACCTGTGTTATTGTACTTAATCCTCATGAAACCCACTTTACTGATGAGGAAACCGAGGCACAGAGAATAGGTAACACATTCAGGGTCACAGAGCTAGTAAGTGATGGGTTAGGAAGAGTAAACATGAATACTTGATATATCAGGTAACTAACCCTGTGGAGTTCAGATTTCCTGTTGAGTTGTTTTCTCTTCTGTGTGTGCCCTGAATTACTTAAGAAATGTGCTCTGTTTGGTTATTAGAACCAAGCTCTCCCATGCTAGATTTTGCTGTTAGAGAAAATCGTCTTGAAAATGTGCACAGTTGTCATTGCGATTACTGCTCATTCATTGTCCACTCCTTCCTCCGCTGACCTCTCTCTGGATATGACTCTGGTTTCATTCATTCTGAGTATGCTGTTGTTGAATAGAGGACTGTGTCTTTCTAACAAAATTCTCTCTGAAAATCTTACATAGGGAAAACAGAGAGAATGAAAGCCTACCTCAAGAGCGCTGAAGGCTTCTTTGTCCTAAATAAAAGCACCACAATTGGAAGGCATGAAGATTCTGACCTTGTTTTAGAGGTAAGAACTCTTCCCACCTGTCCACCCCTCCCTAACCCCTTCACCTCAACAGTTCTCAGTGTTATGTGGACCTAGATCTCTTTTAAAGCACAACCTTGGGCAAACTGGCACATCTTTCCTTGATGTGCTGCCAATAACCTGTTGCCCAGTGTCCCACATCTCCCTGGCATAAGTACAGAAGCTGTGCACCACACAGAGTGATGTGCCCTCTGCCCTCTGCTGAATGCATCTGCGGACATCCCGCCTGTCCCCTCCCAGCAGCCTCAAGAGCTAGCTTGGAAGGTGGGCCTGGAACAGGAGCCTTGGCCTTCACCTGCTCTGGGCTGAAACTCTCTCCCTTTTTCAACCTCTTGTCGGGGACCTCAGAGCTCCCAGAGCTCCAAGCAGCAAATCACACTGTGACCTGGGCTCATTCCTGTGCTCTTTCGTTTCATTTCATTCTCTGTATCAGCTGTGGCTTGGGCCAAAGGCATGACAGCCAACAAAGTTGGAAGAAAAAGGGGAGTAATAAAAACAGTGGCTTTGAGATTTTAAAACATGGATGGGGGTTAAAATATTGAAAGGGAGACAGAAACGCAGAGGAATCTCTTCCTAACTGTGAAAGGCAAGTCTCTCTTAGATGCCACTCAACAGACTTCTCAAACTTTTTACTCTGAAATTACAGATTCACAGCAAGTTCCAAAAATAGAGAGAGATTGCTTCACTCAGTCTTCCCCCACTGGTTGCATATTACATGATGATAACAATATCAAAACCAGGAAACTGACATGGACACAGTGTGTGTATGTGTCATTTTACCACATTTACAGATTCCTGTGCTGCAATCAAGATACAGAACTATTCCCTAATCGGAGATCTCTCCCTTGTAATACCCTGCTATGGCCACGGTACCGCCTCCCCCAACATCCCTCACCTGGGGCAAGTGAGAATCTCTTCTCCATCTCTATAATTGTGTCATTTTGAGAAGGCTATATGAATGAGATCATCCCGTGTGTGGCCCTTGGAGACTGGGGTTGTTATTTTGTTCTGCTTTCATGCAGCATCATGCCTTGAGATCCATTTAGGTTGTTAGCTTGTTCCTTTTATTACTGAGTAGGATTTCATTGTATGGATATACCACCATTTGCTTAACCAGTCACGCATTGAAGGCTATTATGACTAATCCCAGTTTGGGGCTGTAAATAAGTCTACTCTAAACATGTGTGTACAGGTTTTGGGGTGGACGTAAGTTTCCATTTCTCTGGGATAAATTCCTGGGAGTGTGATTGGATCATAGGATAAGTATATGTTCTAAAGAAATCGCCAGACTGTTATCTAGAGTGACTGTATGATTTGCCATTCCCAGTGTTGTTGTTTTCTTTTAGCTGTCTTAGGAAGCATGTTGTGGTGTCTCATCATGGTCTTATTTGCATTTCCCTAGTGGCTACAGATGCTTAACATCTTTTCACATACTATTTCCTTTTGCGTATCCTCTTTGGTGAAATATCTGTTCATGTGTTAGGCTCATTATCTACTTGGATTGTGTGGGGATTTTTCTACTGAGTTTTGAGGTTCTTTATATATTCTAGATATGAGTTCTTTATCATATGTATGGTTTACAAATATTTTCTCTCAGTTTGTAGCTTGTCTTTTCATCCTCTTGACAGAGTCTTCACAGAACAAAAGTTTTAAATTTTGAAGTCCAACTCATCATTTTTCTTTTATGGGCCATGTATTTGGTGTCATGTCTATGAACACTGCACCAAGTCCTTGATCCTGAAGATTTTCTCCTATGTTTTCTTCTAAGTTTCATAGTTTTATATTTTATGTTTAAATCTATCAGCCAGGGTCGGTGGCTCACAGTTGTAATCCCAGCACTTTAGGAGGCCAAAGTAAGCGGATTGCTTGAGCCCAGGAGTTCGAGACTAACTTAGGCAATACAGTGCAACCACATCTTTACAAAAATAAAAATTAAAAAATTACCAAGTATGGAGGTGCACACCTGTAGTCCCAGCTACTTGGGAGGCTTGAGGTGGAAGGATCGTCTGAGCCCAGGAGGTCAAGGTTGTGGTGAACCGTGATCATGCTGCTGCACTCCAGCCTGGGCAATAGAGGGAGACCCCAACTCAAAACCAAAACCAAAACCAAAAAACAACCTATGAGCCATTTTGAATTACTTTTTGTATACAATGTGAGGTTCAGGCCAAGGTTCATTTTTTTGCCTACAGCCCGCCAGTTCCTCTGGCACCATTTTTCTCCATTGAATTGCTTTTGCATGTTTGTCAAAAATCACTTGGCCATACTTACGTGGGGCTGCTTGGAGTTCTCTGTTGTATTCCATTGATCTATGTCTCTGTCCCTCCATCAGGATGACACAGTCTTGTCACTGTAGCTATCTATGTCTTAAATCAGGTGGAGCGATTCTGCCTATATTATTCCTTTTTTCCCGAAGTTGTTTTGCCTATGCTAGTACCTTTGCCTTTCCATACACACTTTAGAATAAGTCTGTCTGTATCTACAAAATGTCTTGCTGAGATTTTGATGGAAGTTGTTCAAACCTGTATATCAGTGTGAGAAGAACTGGTATTTTTACTATGGTTTTTGGTTTTGTGTTTCTTTTTTTTTAACATAGAATATTGCTCCACTGACTTAGGTCTTTGATTTCTTTTATGAATGTTTTGTAGCTTTTAGCATACAAGTCCCATATACTTTTTTTTTTAGATTTACAGTTAAGTATTTCTCCTTATTTTTGGTAGCACTGGTAAATGATATTATACCTTTAATTTCAGTGTCCACCTGGTCATTGCCATTATATAAAAATAAGATTGATTTTTGTATGCTTATATGGTATCTTGCTACCTTAAGTGAACTTTCTGGAAGGTTTTATGTAGATTTCTCGGGATGTTATATGTAAATAACTGTGTCATCTGCAACTAAGAACAGTTTTATTTTTCGCTTTCTGAAACATGCTCTTAATTCCCTTTTCTTGTAGTATTACCTGGGCTGGAACTTCTAATACTCTTTTGAGTAAGAGTGATGAGGGCAATATAACTTTTTATATTTGTCTTGTTCCTGATTTTAGGAGAAAAGCATTGAATCTTTTGCCATTAAATATGATGTTAACTGTAGGTTTGCTTCTTTTTTTTTGTAGACATGCTTTTTTTTGAGTCAGAGTCTCACTCTGTCGCCCAGGCCAGAGTGCAGTAGCATGTTCACGGCCTCAGCAGCCTCGACCTGCTGGGCTAAGGTAATCCTTCTGCCTCAGCCTTCCAAGTAGCTGGAACTACAAGCATGTGCCACAACACCTGGCTAATTTTTTTGTTTATTGTAGAGACGAGGTCTTGCCAAGTTGCCCAGGCTGGTCTTGATCCCCTGGGCTCATGCATTCCTCTCACCTCCACCTCCCAAAGTGCTGGGATGACAGGCGTGAGCCACCATGCCTGGTCGTAGACATTGTCATCAGGTTTAGAAAGTTCTTCCTCTAGTCCTAATTTTCTGAGAGTATTTGTCATAAACTTTGCAGATCTGAAAATTACATACCTCCCTTTGAGAGTTTTATTTATGACGTGGTCTCCCTACAAGGACACCAAAAACTGTTCACCTACAGGGTGGGAAAAACAGAGAAAAATATTTTTATTGCAATTTCTTTTTTTTTTTTGAGTTGGAGTCTCACTCTGTCGCCCAGACTGGAGGGCAGTGGCATGCACCCGGCCACCGCAGCCTCGACCTGCTGGGCTCCTGCGATCCTTCTGCCTCAGCCTTCCGAGCAGCCGGAATTACAGGCGCACGCTACCCCGCCTGGCTAATTTTTGATGTATTGTAGAGATGAGGTCTCGCCTGCCCAGGCGGGTCTCGAACCCACAGGCTCAGGCAATCCCCTCACCTCAGCGTCCCAAAGCGCAGGATTACAGGCTGAGCCACCGAGCCCGGCTTCGCAATTTCTTTATATCATAACAAGGGACGGATTTTAGGTAGTTTTACTTCCTATATGGCCAAGATAGAAATGGTGGTCTCTGTTTCGCACTCATCTATGATATTAGAAACCTGCAGTAATTTTTAAAAGCACAGGCTCTGGAGACAGACAGACTTGGATCTGAATCTCCTTAGGCCATTTTCTGGCTGTGTAGCTTCAAGAAAATGACTTCATCGTTCTGAGCTCACTGTCCCTGTTTGTAAACCACTTACCTCTCAGGGTTGCTGTGGGGATTAAATGAGAAAATGCATATAAAGTGCCTGGCCACAGTGCTATGTAAATGACACTGTGATGGTTATTAGTGTCTCATAAAATGGGGGCTGAGAGGAATTCTCTGGGGTACATAGGGTTGAGATGGGTATCCACCTATGTTAACAAGCTGTTTGGAAAAGGAAACTGATGAGTGCAGTTATTACAGAGACAGAAACTGAGTTTCATTTATTGTATAGAAAAATAATTGACTGTTTACTTCTCTCTGACCTTAGTCTAGAAAGTAAGTCCCCACTGTCAGCAGCAGTCACATTGATTTACAAAGTCGTCTGCTACATTTCCAGAAGCGCACGCTCCTATGGGCTCCCTGGAGAACAGATGATACATGAATTGCCAAATGCTTTGTGAACAGACTTTTAATGGGTTCTGATAGCCTTTCTTAGACAAATCCTCTTCCCAAAGCTTAAATTGATTTGGGAGAGATTGGCTTTAAGAAGGAATATGGGGACGCAGGCCTATTTTGAAGAACTGAAACCTACAGGCGTGTCAATATTTTTCAGTTTCATAAGACAAGACGAGGCGAGACTTGCCCTCTGCTGCCTTCATCGGATCTTTCTGACCTAAGAATCATGCTTGATCAGCTATGAGCCACCCTGTGAGCCATAACTCAACAATCAGTTTATCATTTTTGTTATTTGTGCCACTAGAAGTCATTCTACTAAATGAAGTTCAGGAGTCCAAGAAAAAAAAAATCAGCCTTGAAATTACTCAGCAGTTACACCTAGCAAATAAAAAAGACTTTTTTTTTCCCTGGATACAATCCTAAAGAACAGGGAGCCATGCTTCTAAAGATTTATATTCATTTGCGAGGCTGACATCTTGTTTTGATTGTTGATATCATAATATTTTGACATTTTCTGGATATGGAAGGTAGTTGCATGCTTATTGTTTTTAAAAAAGATTGGGAGAAAATAAAGTATAAACAGAAAACAAAAGTCACTTGCAATCATATGACTCAGGGATACTCAATACTGATAATTGCAGGGCTTTGCCATCCAGATTTTTCTCTGTATCCTGTAAGGAGTTTGGCTATCTAGTGGCAGCAGGAAGCCTGTTTGAGCCAGCCTAGTCTTCACTGTTAATGTCACTCACTCATTCCACAAATATTTTTCCCATGGCACCAGCACTGAGGCAAGCCCGGAGGTACTTATGCATGTCCCTGCAATCAGGAAGCTGCTGGGGAATGAGAGAGACATAGGTCAAAGGATCCCACAAAGCATGTGTGGTTACATACCAACATCAGGGCTCTTAAGGAAAGGAATATGGAGGGCGTAACTAGATAAAGGGGAGAGGAACAGCATGTGCAAAGGCCCTGGGATGGAAGAGTGTATAGAGAGCCCAATGGAGTAAAAGAAAATCAGGGTGTGTAGGAAAAAAAAAGAAAGAAGAAAACCAAGGTGGGAAGGGGAGAGCCAAGAGGCAGCAGGACCCTTCATACCACCGTGAGGATTTCGGTCTCTGAAGAGCAACGGGAGGAAGGCATGAAGGGTCTTCATCAAGCGAGAGGCCTGTATTTTGAGATGGCCACTCTGGCTGCCTCGTGCCAACTTCAGGAGCTTGGTTCAGAATCTCTCCTCCCCCCCTTGACCTGGCTGCAAAGCCTCAGCTACCAACATAGCTCATTTCAGAGCTCAGCTTCTGAATCCTAATCTGCATCGTTCGATGTGGTTTTGTGAAAACTCTGTACTCATTAAAGAATAACACCCGTTCCCTCTCCCGCCAGGCCTGGCCACCACCATCTTTCCGACGGGGAGAGTCCTTTCTTTCTGCCTCTGTGCATTTGCCTATTGCAAAGACCTCGTTTAAGTTGAATGGTCTGGCATTTGTCCTCCTGCAACTGGGCCATGTCATGCAGCATAATGTCTTCAGGGTTCATCCGTGCTATAGCGTGTGTCAGAATTCCCTTCCTTTTCTTCTTTCCTTTTGAAGACCGAAGAGTATTCCATCCTGCATGTATACCATGCTGTGCTTATCCATTCATCTGTCAGTGGACACTTGGCTATTGCAGTAATGTTGCTGTGACTATGGTTGTCCAAATATATCTTGAAGACCCTGCTCTCAGTTCTTGGGGGGAACATCCCCAGAAGTGGAATTGCCAGTTCATCTAGTCATCCTATTTTTAATTTTCGGAGGAACCCGCCATACTGTTTTCTATTCCCACCAACAGTGCACAGGGGTTCCAGGTTCTCCAGTCCTCGCCAGCACTGGTTATTTTCTGGTTTTTGTTTGTTTGTTTTTAGTCAGAGTCTTACTCTGTCACCCAGGCTGGAGTGTAGCGGCATGCTCATGGCCACTGCAGCCTTGAACTGCTGGGCTCAGGCGATCCTTCCATCTCAGCCTTCCAAGCAGCTGGAACTAGAGGTGCAAGCCACTACGCCTGGCTAACTTTTTTATTTATTGTGGAGACAAGGTCTCCCCATGTTGCCCAGGCTGGTCTTGAACCCCTGGGCTCAGGCAATCCTCTCATCTCTGCCTTCCAAAGTGCTGGAATTATAGGCATAAGCCACCATACCCAGCTGGTCTGTTTGGTTTTTTTAATAGTAGGCATCCTAATGAGTGTGAGGCAGAAAAGTATAACGTTCCAACTTGCACAAATAATGCGTCCAGCCACAGCTCACACATATAATCATTAGGTATCACACATGATCGTATATGTGTGCTCTACATGTGAATTGTATATATAGTATGGAATTGTACCTTCAAGGTAGCCCTGTGGGGTGAAGGCTACTATTATCATGCTTATCCTCATGTAAAGATGTGGGAATGGGGCTCAGGATGGTTAGGTGACCTGCTCGTCGGGGATGGTGGGGCTGGTTTCAGACTTGGGGCTGTCTGACTTAAGGCTTCTAGAGAAAGATGCTCCATTATGTGGGTGTAAATTTGGCTTTGGGGAACATCTAAAAATCCAAATATCTGAAACTTCTTGTGAGTTAATTGAGACAATGTGGTAGTTGACTAAGCTAAGAACTTTCCATAGTTTGGATTCCTAAATGAGGATTATCAACAAAATGGATTTTCTCGTGATTCTCATTGCCGGAACAACTGAGGCGGTGCCCTCTAGTGTGGAATTTGGGTAAAGAGGAAATCTCGACCCTGGCTGCATGGTGTTTTCCGAGGAAGGAGGGCCACTGGGGGCTGCAATTGAGGGTCCCCACGGATTCTGTTTGGAGTGTCAGGGGCGGCTCCTCAGAGTGGACCAAGCTTGAGCTGCCTCTTACAAGAAAAGCCTGGAGATTCATCAGGCATGGCAGGTGGGAGGGACATCCGGGGTAAGAGACAACATGTGCAGACCAGGCACAGTGGCTCACGCCTGTAATCCCAGCACTTTGGGAGGCCAAGGCAGGAGGATTGCTTGAGCCTAGGTGTGCAAGACCAGCCTGGGCAACATAGCATGACCTCATCTCTACAAAAACTTAAAAAATTAGCCAGGCGTGGTGGTAGTCCCAGCTACTCAGGAGGCTGAGGTAGGAGAATTGCTTCAACCCAGGAGTTTGGGGCTGCGATGAGTCCTGTTTGTGCCACTGCACTCCAGCCTGGGTGACAGTGAGAGCCTGACTCCAGAAAGAAAGAAGGAAGGCAGGAAGGCAAGCAAGAGGGAGGGGAGAGAGGGAGGGAGGGGGGAAGAAGGGGAGAGGAGAGAGGAAGAGCGGGAGGGAGGGCAAAGCTCTGAAGGTGTTTGGTGAAGCATTTGGCACGTGACAGGGGCTGGGTGGCACTGGCGCCAACGTGTAAAAAACCCACATGGAGCCGGGATCGGTGGCTCAGCCTGTAATCCCGCGCCTTTGGGAGGCTGAGGTGAGTGGATTGCCTGAACCCA